>NC_044063.1:12924364-12931864 GCF_902167405.1 Gadus morhua
AACTCCCATCCTCTATGAATCCAGTCTTTACCTTACGATGCTTGTCTCTCTGTCCCCGTCCCCCAGGTGTCCACGGATTGAGAGAGGAGCCCCGGTTTGTGACGGCGCGTGCCGGAGAGACCGTGATCCTGGGGTGTGACGTGTCTCCCCCCCTGGACGGCCAGCAGCCGCCCTACGTGGTGGAGTGGTTCAAGTTCGGAGTGCCTATCCCCTTCTTCATCAACTTCCGCTACTACCCTCCCCATGTGGACCCGGAGTACACAGGTGAGGGAGTCCGGCCTACCGCCACGCACTTAAAGGGCCAGTGTACCACAAATAATATACAAGGATAACAAGTTCCTTAAAGGGCCAGTGCACCCCAAAAAATAAAAAAAGGATAACTGGCCATTAAGGGCCAGTGAACTCTTAAAGGGCCAGCGTACCCCAAATAATAAACAAGAAAAACATAATAAAAAATAATAACTTAATAATATAAGATTTGGGGTTCCCAAATATAAACCCAGATATTGTTATGAATTTTTATGAATATAACTATTACTATGTATCTATCTATCTTTCTAGTATTTAGTCATTTACTTTTTTAGATAAAAGATATGAATCATTAATGAGCAGGTAGAGGTTAGTCATCTTGTCCAACACTGCGGACACAGTCGTTTCAAACCAAGAACCTTTTGGTTCGAAATCAAACACCCTAACCCTAACCATTATTGACTATCCTGCAGTGCTCATATCGAAAAAAAACGGAATAGAATAGATAAAGAATGCATGGAGAGACTGATAAGATAATAACGCAGATTCTGATATTCAAATAAAACAACAGCGATGAGATGGTTACTGGTCAGACGTTTCATGTCTCTGGTGTAGATCTGTAAATCCGAGCAGAACAACTTAACATAACACCAGCTTGGGTGAATAATTGGCACTGAGTCCACAGTCGACGGCACACGTTACCATCAGAGTGAGACAAACCTCAACATTTACTAATCCTAATTATGTATATTTAAAAAGCATTTTGAGGAGTTACGACGGTGATTCTGCATTACTGGTCTAATTTTCTGGGCGTCTTTATTTTTATATATAGATTTCCCTGCACAGTTTTGGCTGAATGCTGCGTTTTCTCTTGACAACCAGAGATAACGTATGACCGTGTTAATGCGCTACGTACATTAACCTCCCGAATGCTGTTTCATGGGGAAGGTTAACCTGACATTTCTGTTGTGATTCAATGTTTTCTCCCTATTATGGTGATGTGGGACGTAAGGGTGTGAGGGGAAGTGTATTGCCTCGGAGCGTAAGCCATTGTAAACCTTCTCCTGGCGTAATGTGCGTTAGCTCTCCGTGCTAGCATTGTCCCCCTCCACCGTGCATCGCTCTGAACCTCCAAACCCGACACAAGGGGGAAGGGCGATGTAAGGCAACGGCGGGGAGCATATGTTAGCTTGAATGACAGAACACAGACCAAATACAGCCCGAGGCAGCAGCGAGTCCAGCGACGATTTACTGACACCTTCCACCCCCTCCACCCCCCCCCCCCCCCCCCCCCACTCCCACCACCCCCTATGTGACGAACACCATGAGGAGGCCAAAGTAGTGGCGCTACCTTATAGAGCAGAAGAACCACAGCGTTCTTGTAGCTAACAACTTCTCCAGACACGCAAGGAATGCCTTTGATACGTGGAACTGTTCGGGAACTACTCTGTGCTAAGAATGGCCCTGATTCCTCGTCTGTCTTCCCCACGTGTTTTCCACTGTTGAAACAAGAGGCGACCACACAACAGCAACGGCCTTATGTATGGTACACACAAGTCCTGTATGAAGATCTAGGATAGATTTGAACGTTTAGGCATTGAAAAGGTGGTCATACATTTTGACAACTTCCAAAAGGAAGGACTAAGCAATCCCTGACCTGATATGTACTTAAAAACTATTAAAATAACAACCCATGTTTTGTATTATTTTTATTAAGAGACGAATAATCTATCCTTTCCAATATTGTTTGATCATATACATTAGATACATTATACATAATACATTTGGAGTTAAAGATTGCTTCAAATTACAAAAAAACAATTTCCTATTCAAAGTTAATCCATTCAACTGGTAATCGCAAAGGTTTGTCTTTTGCTACACAGAAACCAAATAACTACTACTGCTAGGCTGTAGCTTATCTAGCATTAGCATTCCAAAATAATATCCGGCTACGGACAACAACCGCATCATGAAACCAGTTCAAATGATCCCTCTCAAATAGAATGTGCTCCGTAGAGCAGACCAACAGCACGCTGGCCCGTGGTGATGACCGGCGAACAGATGAAACATGAACACGCCAAATAATCTCATGATGCAGATTAGCGCGTATGCTAGGAGCTAAGCGCGTTAGCCCAGCGGCGGTGATGATAGCCGACAGTTGGTCGGTTGCTTTATGACAGGGCTTTGTGGGCCTCTGTAATTGGCCCCTCGTCTTACAGCCTTCATCTGGAGTTCAGCGGGGCTACTCCCATGAATTCTCATCTCCTAACCGATAAATAATTCATCCCGGTGAATAGAGTAAACGTACCAGCGTTTCCTGACACAGCTGCCGCCAAAAGGCGCGCTGATTGGCCCGCGCTTAGGGTAGTGCTCTAAATGTATTCCGCCGCCACGGAGATGAGAAAGCTGAATGTCCCAATTCGGCGTTTACAGTGACTGGAGAGAAACCGCCGGGAGAAAAAAATAAAGGCGCCCCATTCAAGTCGCAAGACGCTCTGTGAGTTCATCTGTGCGCCAGTATTCATTTGGGAGTCTAATTCAGCTCTCCTACCAGATGGATTCTGTTACCTCATCCAACGTTCTTTTTAATAACGGGTTTAATTGAAGGTAAGTGGGCAGTCCGCTTCTGCTTTTTCGCATTTACATTTTTTTTTCTTTCTATGTGCTGCACAGAACACTGGAGAATTGCATCGCAGGAGGGCGAACTAGGGCATATACAGCCCCGGAAGTTATTACGGATTCAATCCCATGGCACGGAGACAAGTCAGTCTGGCAGGTTGAAAGGCAGCAGATTAACGACCAGACCGGCACAGGGCTCTGCTTTTAGAATCAGAGTCTCTCGTGTTTGTGTCCACATTGTTCTCGACTTCTGAACCTAAGTGTTGATTATTAACAGTCGGGATGGAGTTGTGATGAATCCCCGCGCACTATTTAGAGCGAGGTGAGGGAGGCGCGTCAGTGAAACAGTGTCTTCTTCTTCTTCTTCTTCTTCTTCTTCCTCTTCTCCTTCCCCCGCGGCTGATGTCGAATTCACTCGCAGATGGAAATTTCACATCTCACCGAGACTAACACTTCGCCGGGTTTGTCCTTGAGCTATATGGAAATTATAACATTTGAAAAAATCTATTCTTGTACTCACTCAAGCAAAGAAGCAATCAATAATTCAGATGTGAAGTTTAGACATCAGATGCTCCAATTTTGGGATGAGCGGTTCCCACTGTAGTCCTGTTAGAGATGTTGGTTCAAATGAAGCCAGAATATCCACAACTGATAATTGCTATCAAGTAGTAGGAATTTAGTTTTCTGTCAACAAAAACCTACATACATGCATTCATACATGCATATACACATGCATACATTCATACGTACATACGTACATATGTACATGCATACATACATGCATGCATGCATGCATGCATACATACATTCATACGCACATACGTACATATGTACATTCATACATACATACATGCATACAAACATACTTGCATGCATACATATATATATGACAGACTTTAAGCCAAACTATAGTACATTCAGGACAAAATTCAGGCAAAGTGTAGTTGGCTAACGTAAGCACATGTGCGACAAAATATAGGACAAACTATAGTACAGACATGACAAGCTAAAGTATTCACATGACTAACTCGGACAAACCATGGTAAATATATGATATACTACCGGACAAGTGGAACACATAACAATCCATTTAACAAGCTATAATACAGTTAACTCCCTCAAAACAAATTGAATCAGTCCTTACTTTATTTCCCTATAACGTGGACACACAATGTAACAGAACATTGTTAAAGGACCAACTCTCATACCTAATCACATGTTAGCAAGCACCTATGATTGGTCCACAATGGTCTCACCAATCAATCTTCTGTTGTCCTTCCCCATTGAATGAACAAGCATGTGAAACCCTTCTTGTTCTACTCCATCTCCGCACCCTCAGTCTAGGGCCTCAGTCCAGGGCCTCACTCCCCGGCGCTCTGCCCAGGGGCCCGGTCCAGGGGCCCGGTCCAGGGGCCTCTCTAGCCCCCGCCTCTAACAGTTACAGACGGCCCTGTTTAATGGGCCTCATTAGGTCTCCAGGATTCCCTTAACCACTGGAAGCTTTCCAATGAGCCAGAGCTGCACATGCACACACACACACACACACACACACACACACACACACACACACACACACACACACACACACACACAGACACACACACACACACACACACACACACACAGACACACACACACACACACACACACACACACACACACACACACACACACACACACACACACACACACACACACACACACACACACACACACACACACACACCGATACTGTGACCAGAACAATGTATTAACCTCTTCTGCCTTAACCGGAGACAGCGGTTCCTCCAGCACTGAGAGTGTGTGTTTGTGTGTGTGTGTGTGTGTGTGTGTGTGTGTGTGTGTGTGTGTGCTTGTGTGAGAATGAGCTTATCAGTGTGTGTGTGTGAGTGTGTGTCTGTGTATGCGTGTGTGAATGTGAGTGTGTGTGTGTGTGTGTGAATGTGAGCGTGTGTGTGTGTGTGTGTGAGTGTGTGTAGGTGAGAGCAAATGTGTGTGTGTGAGTGTGTGTCTGTGTATGCGTGTGTGAATGTGAGTGTGTGAATGTGAGCGTGTGTGTGTGTGTGTGTGTGTGTGTGTAGGTGAGAGCGAATGTGTGTGTGTATGTGTCGGTGAGGGAGTGTGTGAGAGTGAGCTCATCAGTGTGTGAGTGTGTGTGTGTGTCTGCTATTGTGTGTGTTTGTAAGAGGGTATAACACCCAGTGGGACGTGGCTCTGACGTTGTGGATACAGCACAGTTAACTCCGTTTAGAGCAGCACCCTCTGACTGCATGACAAATAGGAGCTGAGGTCGATCTCCCCCTTCACCCCCCCCCCCCCCCCCCCCCACCCCTCCTCCCCTGCCCCACTCAGCACCTCGGACAATCGAGGGGGCAAAAATAGACCTGACTTATTTTTTTCCCCGAGACAACCTATGGTTTTACTGCGAGACTGCAGTCACCACCCTTTTGGTTTCCTCTTTGCTGTATTGATCTCCTGTTTATTTCTTTTTTATACCCCCTTCCCCAAACACAGCATCAATCACAGAGGGGAGGGCTGTCTGTCACCCTCCGTCTGTAGACACCGCACAAACACACACACACACACACAGGCGAACACACACACACACACACACACACACACACACACACACACACACACACACACACACACACACACACATCTATACACACACACACACACACACACACACACACTTACACACACACACACACACACACACACACACACACACACACACACACACACACACACACACACACACACACACACACACACACACACACACACTCCACCTCTGGGTGAAGCGCCTCATTCACCGGCCCACGTTCTCCACCCACCCCGTTCAATATAAACCAGACCCGGCAGGACAGCGGTACTTACTGTACACCCACACTTCAAAGTCGGCTGGGGGGGAGGCGGGGGGGAGAAAGGGAGGGAGAGAAAGGGGAGAGAAAAAAGCTTCAGTATGCCGCAGCTCTTCTCCGACGGGGCGGTGGCGTGTGCTGGGAGTCTGTCGGGATGTCAGACTCACCCATGTGAGCCGCCGGACGCCGGACGCACAGACAACACACCCGGGGCCGTCCGACATCTCTCCACGCCTGGGCTCCTCTCCGTCTCCCCCCCCCCTGTCCCCCCCCCCGTCCCCCTGGCCGATCCCATCCCTGTTCTCTCCCCGTTCCAGCGTGTATCCGAAACGACGGTAGCAGGAGTACAGAGAACTGTTCACAAAGCTGTGAGGTTTTGGATAGGATGGCGGTGTGTTGTGCGTTGTGTGCTGTGCGGTGTGTGTTGTGTGTTGTGCGTTATGTGCTGAGTGCTGTGTGGCGATGATGAGGTGCTGGGTTCTGTCTGTCTTCTGTTGTTTGAACTGCATTGCCTTTAGGGTTCCAAGGAGGCAGACATAATATGTTTCTAACTAACGCATTGGTAAGTCACCAAACAAACAGTATTGATGTGATACTGTAGTATGGGGGTCAGGGTGTTTAGTAGTAGTTAAGTAAACCTGCTAGTATATGCACTGCATAATAGTACAGTAAGCAGTACTCCTACACTGTGTTGACTCTAAATCCTTGGCACCGTTCCAGTGATCCAATGGCAACGCTGCGGTGTCGCTGGATCCAAACCCAATTGCTCGCTTGATATATGTTGCGACATCATTGGAGGTCCGACGGGGGGGGGGTTAGCGACGATTCACCGTCAACCGGTGAATCGTCGTATTATTATGCGTCATATATTTAAGTACTTCTCCCTTCCCCCTTCAATGAAATTGAATTGATAATCGTTCATGATGACAATAAATATCGGTTAACTATCTGCCATAATTTGTTAATGATCCAGAATGATAATTAGCTAGAACTCTTATGTTAGAAGACCATGTATCCACAATGCACAGCATATACAATGCTATTTACCTTGAATGCTAATTAGCTAGAATGCTAATTTGCACAGGACGTCCATGTCTGCACCGTATAAACACCACTCCCTTTGCTTTCCCTCTCTCTCTCTCTCCTTCTGCTCTCTCTCTCTCTCTCTCTCTCTCTCTCTCTCTCTCTCTCTCTCTCTCTCTCTCTCTCTCTCTCTCTCTCTCCTTCTGATCTCTCGCCCTCTCCTCTCTCTCTCGGTTTCTCTCCCTCCGCTTGCTCTCTCCCTCTCCTCTGTCTCTCTCTCTCTGTCTCTCCTCCCCCTCTCTCTCTCTCTGTCTCTGTCGCTCTCTCCCTCTCCTCTCTCTTTCTCTCTCTCTCTCTCTCTCTCTCTCTCTCTCTCTCTCTCTCTCTCTCTCTCTCTCTCTCTCTCTCTCTCTTTCTCTCTCTCTCTCTCTCTCTCTCTCTCTCTCTCTCTCTCTCTCTCTCTCTCTCTCTCTCTCTCTCTCTCTCTCTCTCTCTCTGTCTCTGTCTCTGTCTCCCCCCCTCTCTCCGCCCCCCCTCTCTCTGTCTCTGTCTCCCTCTCTCTCTCTTCCCCTCCTCTCTCTTTCTCTGTCTCTATCTCTGTCTCTCTCTCTCTCTCTGTCTCCCTCTCCTCTCTCCTCCCCCCCTTTCTATGTCTCTGTCTCTCTCTCCTCCCCCCCTCTCTATGTCTCTGTCTCTCTCTCCTCCCCCCCTCTCGCGCTCTCTCTCTCTGTCTCTGTCTCTC
>NC_044063.1:12939364-12946864 GCF_902167405.1 Gadus morhua
TGGTTTTACTGGTATATTACTGGTTTATAAGCCCGGCACTTTACTGGCCAGCTGGCATGGGCTGCAGATTTGGACCGCACAGGGCTTTGCGTTAACCACGAAATCCACGATTTAGTTTATAAAATTTTCATTTCCAAAACATACTTTATTTTCTCCAACATTCATGGATCTCCATTTTGTTCCCTGGGTGCCTCCTCCTCTTCCTCCTCTTCCTCCTCATCTCCAACTTCAGAGAACCCAACTCCCCTTCATCCTAAGTTTGCGCTACAACGGCAGCCTCGTATTAACTCGAGCACCTCGCTAAATGATCGGACATCATCCCCCAATGCATTATTAATATTTCCCCGCTGCATTAATATTCTATTACTCCAAATATGAATGTTCCTCTTGAAAGAGAAAAAAAGCCCATCAATGTGTCCCGTGCCTCGGCCCACTAGCGTCACGGTGGGACTCTGAGGCAACATTAGCGGTGCTGGCTACATCTGTCTTGGTCGCCTCTCCTCCCCTTCCCCGTCCCGGGGCTCATCGCTCGGACTCGATGTGCTGGGGGAGGGGGGGGGGGGGGGGGGGGTGACAGGGCCGAGTGAGGGAGAGCCACGCCGGGGGCCCGCTCAAAGGGCGCGTGTGTGTGTGAGGACTTGTTGTTCAGGAGCGTCGCCGCGGTGTCTGGGCGTTGGGTGTGTTTGCTCGCCTGCATGAAAGCTTTCCCTGGAGATGCGGCAGAGAAAAGCAGGAATGTGAGCAGGCAGCAGAGAGAGAAGAGAGAGAGAGGGAGAGAGAGAGAGGGAGGGAGGGAGATAGAGAGAGAGAAGGAAAGGGAGAGAGAGAGGGAGAGAGAGAGAGAGACAGATAGAGGGGGAAAGGAAGAATGACAGAGAGTGAGTGAGAGAGAGAGAGAGAGAGAGGGAAAGGAAGCAAGACAGAGGAGAGGAGGGAAAAAGAGAGAGAGGGAGAGAGAGCGAGAGAGAGAGAGACAGAGAGAGGAGGAAAGGAAGAGAGAGAGAGTGAGCGAGCGAGAGAGAGCGATAGGGGGAGAGGGAGAGGGAGAGGGAGAGAGAGGAGCAGGATTCCTTATTGTTACTGCAGTTCGCCTCCTCACGCTTTATGAGATCTGAGTCTGTTTAGGTGCTGCATTGGGGCCCATGTGACAGACTCCTCTTTTACCACTTTGCCTGCTAGCGCGCCTTGTCTCTCCTGCACACCCAACACACCACGGCCTCTCTATGGGGGAGGGCTGAGGGAGGGAGGACAGGCGACCACGCAGGCGTCTGTCACGCGGATCAACGGCCGTCGTGGCGGCGGTAGAGGCTGTTTTAAACACCGCTATGTGCTTGCGTCTGACTCGTTTGAGGGACAGGCTGTTGAGCCTTGATGCTGCCTCAGTCACAGCCCTCCCCTTCCGTCCCTGTGTGCTCGGCCACAGCTGGGTGTGACTTGAATGGAGGCCATCGTGCAGCCCGGTGCATAATGGATGAGGCTCCCACTATCTGTGATTGGTTAATGCATGTTCCTTAAGCACTTATTGGTTCCCGGCGGCGGCGGCGGCGGCGGCGGCGCCCGTAGACCGGGCGGACACGGAGGAGTGAGACGTTTCCAAGGTTACCACGTGGAGAAAGATTGGATCCCAGTCAAACTAATTAAAGTTGTAATATATTAAAGAGCGCTCATTTCGGTCTCCCTGCACTGCCACACGCACAGACACACGGAGTGCACACACACGCACGCACGCACACGCACGCACGCACGCACGCACGCGTACACACACACACACACACGCACACACACACACTCACACACATGGAGTGCGCGCACACACACACACACACACACACACACACACACACACACACACACACACACACACACACACATATTCATATATTTTATGGATATCATCTTAATAATAGCATGTATTCATGCTGCGATGGTACTTCTTTTTGTCCTTTATATCGGGTGTAACAGGGTTCAGCAGCAACAAGTTAAACATTTAAAAGAATATGGTTTAATATTATTTAAACCATATATTGTCATAACATTCGGATGTTAATGTTAAAGTTAAATAATTAAACACTTGGACCAGCAGAATTATCTAATTCAAAATGTTGCACAGCACTCATAATAATCAACACTTCCATGTTTCATGTTTTGAACTCCGGAATGTGAGGTTTTCACTTAGTCATCTTCATCATCTTCATCATCATCATCTTCTATATAACTTTTTTCCCGCCATAATTTACAGACAGTTCAATCCATTTTCCTTGTTTAAATTGAGACTTGTAACATTCGTTAACATCATTGTGTCATTTTATGATGTCATTTGAGGGATCAAAAGTAGTATCGGCTCCAAATATCGGCCCAAGGAAATGAACAAAAAATCGGTATCGGTATCGGCCCCAAAAAAATCCATATGGGTCGATCCCTCGTTGTGGCAGCATGTGGTTCTGACAGCGTGCGTTCTGGCGGCTCCCCAGGTCCACGACGGCAGCGTGACGGTCCTGGCCATCACCAGGGACGACCGCGGGGCCTACACCTGCCGTGCCCACAGCGACCAGGGAGAGGTGCTGCACACCACACGCCTGCTGGTCCAAGGTAACGCCACGCACACACGCACGCAAGTAGGCACACACACATGCACATAGCCAGACGTCAGATCCCTGTCCTTCAGGAGCAGCTAGGGGGTAATGGAGTCCTGCTCAGAGGTGCCTGTGTAGACACCCACTGCGGACACTGGGATTTCAACCAACAACCTTTTGGCTGTGACTGGAACCCCCTCACCAACACCATGTCCTGTGAGGGAGGTGTGGTTATATATATGGTGTTCATCACCGGTTAGTCGCTCACTATCAGTGTATGGATGGTGATTCTGGGTTTTTTCCCGACCCCTTCATACGGTGTCAGGTTGAGCTTAAGAAAGAACAAAGCACTTGGCTCTGCTGGGAGTGGAATGGGCTGTAGAGGCATTCTTGGTGTTATGGGGTGGCATTTTTTGTATCACAGGTCTGCTGTGAATGCATATATGTATGAACGTATGCGTATGTGTGTGTGTCTGTGTGCGTGTGTGGGTGCCTCTGCGCGAAAATGTGGGCGTGCTTGTTCGTGTGTGTCTGTGCGTGTGTCTGCGTCTATACACGCGTGCATATCTGTGTTTGTCTGTGTGTGCGTGTGTGTGTGTGTGAGTGTGATTTGCGTGTGTATGTCTGTGCGTGTCTTCACGCGTGTGAGTGTACGTAACAGGGCTGGTCTGTTTGAACATCTCTTCCTACCTTAGCTCCATTAACTGGGCTCTCTGCTGGACATAGATCGGATAGATCGCTGTGATAGCAACCCCTAGCTTCCCCCCTCCTCCCCCTCCTCCCCTCGTCCTCCCCCCCCCCCCCCTCCCCCCCTCCCCCCCTCCCCATCCTCCATTGAGATAGCTCTGGACCAGTGAACACTGTGTATTCCAACATGTCCTGATTCATTTCTAATGGAAACGTTGTCGTGATGAGGATTTAATTAAGTTTGAACGAAATTGGCGTAATTAGATGAAAAAAAAGAGTAAAAAAAGCGAGAGGAAATCGCCTGACATTTATGTTTATAAACAACGTGAGAGGATCCTCTTCTACTTTGCTCATCCTGTGCATGAACAAGCATGCAGCATCGCACGCACACGCACGCACACACACACAGACACACACACACACACACACACACACACACACACACACACACACACACACACACACACACACACACACACAACCACACACATACACAGACACACACACAGACACACGCACACGCATACACACACACACACACACACACACACACACACACACACACACACACACACACACACACACACACACACACACACACACACACACACTCAATCTCCCATTCGAGAGAGACCAGCTAGCGGGGGGGCCTCTTGCTATGTGTACCGTAAATTCTAACAACGATTCAAAACCCTGCGGTAGGACCTTCCCCAGAACCACAAGAGTGACACCTGGATATATATCGAGTTTCACCTCCCCCCCCCACCGTGGTGTGCTCTCTGTATCGGGTGAGGCTCCACCGTAGGATGGAGCCTCACCCGATACAGAGAGCACACCGCTGGGCCGCGGGGGGAGCCTTCAGTAGGGTACAGTTCTGGAGGCCACACTCATAAACAGACCTGGTTCACCCCAGGCCTACACCCGTCATGGATACTGGTGCGCCTTCTGCTGGGCAGAAGTCAGAGGCTCCGTCCACACAGGAGATCGCTCCACCTCTTTAGGAATGCAGGGGGCGGCTCCACCTCGCTGGGTGGGGTTAGAGAGGTGCTTGTGGAGAGTCGTACACAGTGTTCCACAACGGCTCGGGTGAATTTGTGTTGTAAATAAGGCCTTGTGCGTGTTTGCGCGTGTGTGTGTGTGTGAGCGTGTGTGCGTGTGTGTGAGCGTGTGTGCGTGAGTGTGTCGGTGTGTCTTTGTGTGTGTGTGCGTATATGTGTGTGTATGTGTGTGTCTCGGTGTGTGTGTGTGTGTGTGTGTGTGTGTGTGTGTGTGTGTGTGTGTGTGTGTGTGTGTGTGTGTATGTGTCTCGGTGTGTGTGTGTGTTGGTGTGTGTGGGTGCCTGTGTGTGTGTCAGTGTGCGTGTGCCTTGTTTTAATTAGGAGGCCACCGCTCTCTGAGTGGGGAGCTGAAGTGAAGGGGGTAAGGTTGTTCTAGCAGTTAAGGTGTTGATTGAGTCCTGCTCAAAAGGTTCTGGGTTCAAACCCCGACCTCTGCGTATTCTAACATAGGGGCTCTTGAGGAAGACGACCCTCTGCTCCTTAATGGTGTATTATAATACAAGACTATGTTTATGTAATAATACAAATAATACAAATAATAAAAAAATATTCAATGTGGATTAAAGTGTCTGACACTGGTTCTACTAGTTTGGTCTGAAACTAGTCTATGTAGAGAGAGACTATTTCCCCCAGTGGCCGGTAACTGAACTGTTTGTGTTCACTCTCTCCACAGGCCCTCCGTACATCGTCTCTCCGCCAGAGAACATCACTGTAAACATTTCCCAGAATGCCCTGTTCACGTGCCAGGCGGAGGCGTATCCCGGCAACCTTACCTACACCTGGTTCTGGGAGGAAGACAACGTCTATTTCAAGAAGTAAGGTCTCCCATTGTACTGGTTGTTGAGCAGTACTTTGTCCGAGCAGTAGGGCTGCTCGATTATGGGAAAAATCATAAACACGATTATTTTGGTCAATGTTGAAATCAAGATTATTCAAAGGATTATTTTTGAGTTTGAAAACATGTTGTATTTATTCAGCATGTCTCTCCAAAAAAACGTATTGTAACAGAGGACTTTGAAATTTCGCCTTAAATAAATACACAAAATGGTCAAAAATAAAATGTCCCAATCTAAAATGATAAACAGATGTGTATACAGCTATTCTGCCCTTTCTAAAAGAGAAAAAAATAATAATAATGGAAAAACTTGATTATTGTAATTTTTGTGATCTTTTGACGGTAAAATCGAAATCGCGATCAAAATCTGATTAATCGCCCGGCCTTACCGAGCAGGGTAGGACTCGGGCGGACTCTCGTCAGGGGGGGGGTCACTCGCGCATAAAGGGGCCCACACACCGCCCAGACTCAAACCAACGGCCAACTGCCTTCCATCCGACCTCTCCGTTGCCTCTCGTCTGACCCGTTCGGCAGAAAAGTGGCATTGAGACGCACCGCGAAGACTACTGCCAATGACACAGTAGTGTGTGTATGTTCTGCGCTTGCGCGAGATGCAATAAGTCTCCTTAACATCGGGTTGCGATGTCAACGCCCTCAGACTCGGACCAGACAGCCAAACGTTTCAGAGGGCCAACGGTTGGGCCGGTGTATTCTACGTGTAAAACTAAGACCTCTGGTTCCAGGAGGCCTTCCGGATGATTCCCTGGACTCTGCTCTAGTTGTACCTGAATGAGACATGGCTGCCATGTGTTTTTCTGTGTGTGTGTGTGTGTGTGTGTGTGTGTGTGTGTGTGTGTGTGTGTGTGTGTGTGTGTGTGTGTGTGTGTGTGTGTGTGTGAGTTTGTGTATAAGTAAGAGTATGTCTAAGTGTGTGTGTATGTGTGCTTGTGCGTGTGTGTGTATACGTGCTTCTGTGTGTCTGTGTGCACGTGTGTGGGTACACGTGTGTACAAGTGTGTGTGTCTGTGTGTGTGTATACATGTGTGTGTGTGTATAGGTCCGTATGTGTGCACGTGAACCCCCCCCCCCCCCCCCCCCCCCCCCCTGTCACGTGACTCTGTGTCCCCGTGCCACGCACCGGCGCCAGGCCGCTGCCACGATGTGAAGTGCAGCCAGCAGCTCTGCGGGCCTTTCTGGGGCAGGTCTTCTGAGGACAGCAGCCTTTCAGAGGCCTGAGTGCCGGCTACAGGCGCAGTGTTGCCAGATTGGGCCCGATTTCCCTGCCCCCAATCTGGCAACTGCCAGAAAATGGGCCCAATCTGGCAACACTGCCCAGGAGCGAGAAGCAGGAGCACCGAGGCGCGCATACACACATACGTACACATGTATACACGTGTACACACACGTATACACACGTGTATACACACACACACACACACACACGCACGCACGCACGCACGCACGCACGCACGCACGCACGCACACACACACACACACACACACACACACACACACACACACACACACACACACACACACACACACACACACACACACACACACACACACACACACACACACACACACACACACACGTATACACAGACACATACGTATACATACACGCACACACACACACACACACACACACACACACTCTCACACTTACATACACCCACACACACACACACGTATACACACGTGCACACACGCACACACACGTATACAGACACACACACACGCATACACAGACGTGGAGGGAGGGAGACGGGCCTGACAGGGACCGGGCAGAAAAGCATTCAGCTCGGGAACAGAGGCAGAGGGGAGCTAACACCGGGGGCCCACCGCCTGGAGAGGGGCAGGGGCCCGCACAGTCTGGTGCCCGGGGGGGGGGGGGGGGGGGGGGGGGGGGGGGGGGGGGGGGGGGGGGCTGGTTCTAAAATTACACCGTGACGCCACGACTCTATTTAATTAGAAAACAGTGAGGCGTCGGAAATTCGGTATTTTGTTTAAACGTCGAATGCCATTACCCGGTCAATACGGAGCGGGCCCTGGCGTCCTGCTCTCACGCAGCGCCCCAGGCGGTGTCGTCTTACGGAGACGTGTGTGTCCCGGCGGCGTCAGTCCGGCCCCTCGCAGGGAGGCGATGGTGGGACCGGGGGGATGATCACTTAAACGTGCCGTACCGCCATCTCTCGGTGCTTCCTCTGCACCGACTGGTCTGACTCTCTGCTGCACTCTGACGGTACGTCCCGTTACTGAAGGAATAGAATCTGGGCGGCGTGTGGCTCAGGCGGTAGAGCCGGTCGGCTGGTAACCGGACAGTGGCTGGTTTGATCCCCCGGCT
>NC_044063.1:12951864-13041864 GCF_902167405.1 Gadus morhua
ACCAGCATCACTGCCAGCACGCGACTGCTCGTCATCGGTAGGGAAACGGCCAATCCCGTCTCACCTGAGGTCATTTTTTTAGGGCCAATGCCGATGCCGATTTCTTTTCATCAGCCATAGCCGATGACCGATACGCCGATGCCGATTTTCTTGAGCCGATATTTGAGCCGATATCCCCCACCCTCCCCCATCATGAAAAATGACACAATGATGATAACAAATGTTACAAGTCTCAATATTTACTAAAGGAACATTCATTGAACTGTCTTGTGGGGAAAAAATATATATAAAATGTCGGCCGATATATCGGTCGATCGCTGGTCATTACATCCATAGCCCTGCCCAGATCCCAGTCCGAAAAATGATGGCACGGCACTATGTTATACGCCACCCCTAGAGGGAAGAGGAGCTCAGGTTTGTAGAATAGGAGTCGGCTCGGGCCTCTGGCAAAGATGCCCACTAGGTGCCTCCCTGGGTGTACAAAGCAGGTCCAGTGGGGAGGTGACTTCGGGGAAGAACCAGGACAAAGTGGAGAGATTATATCTCAACACTGGCCT
Organism: Gadus morhua; assembly: GCF_902167405.1. NCBI lineage: Eukaryota > Metazoa > Chordata > Actinopteri > Gadiformes > Gadidae > Gadus > Gadus morhua. Next base: position 12,952,422 of record NC_044063.1, read on the forward strand.
AGGAAGGCCTCGGAATCCTCCCGTCAGAGCTGGTCAATGTGTCCCGGGAAAGGGAAGTCTGAGGTCCCCTGCTAGAGCTGCTGCTTGATTTAGACAAAACAAAGCTCAAACCAAGGTATCTTAGTTTTGCTGCTTGGCTTTGATATTTATGGTTTTCCCAATATGTGATAGATAAGACCGGGGTGAGAGCCTGACTGTGTTATCCTTTATGGCTGCACTTCCAACGGTAAAGCAGGGGTGTCGTTCCCTCAGTGTTAAACATGATCGCACTTCCTCTGCGTATGAAGCCACTCAGCACATCTTAACCCAGGGGATTTGAGCGTCTGAGCGGTGGATATGAAAGCGGAGGGTGTGTTCCGACCACTCCACACACACATCTTCTGGAATCAGTGAGATTGCTGGGCTTCAAAACAATTTTTTCTGATACACTTTTCAAGAGGATCTTTTTTAGGGTCATTTTTATGATGCTCTGTTTGCTTCTAGCTCGCAAACGAGTACATCGGAAGTCTTTATTGGCGATAGGAAAGCACAAACAGGAATAAGACGTGGTTTAGCAGCCTACATTAAACCTCATCTTAAACCGAAGTAGCTAATGTACATACATGGGAAACAAGGAGTCAAAATGGCGCCTGGTGTAGCCTTGATTATAATCCCTGGACAGCGGGAGCAGGTGAGGGGGCAAACCGTGCCACGGAGCTCAAGACACACGGGGGGAGGGGGTCTTCACACCCCAGCTGTTCCTGACCCCCCCCCCCCCCCCCCCCCTGGCAACCACCCTCCCCCTCCCCCCGGCAACCGTTGCCGAGTTCCTAAGTGTCAGTTGGGCGGCGGCACTGCAACCAGCAGCTGTGGTTCCTCCAGGCACACCGCGGCTCGGGCTCCTCCACTCCTCCACCTCTCCACCTTAAGGAGGGAGGTGGAGGGGCTGGCTGCGGGTCACACCGGCGCAGCTGTGCCGGGGCAGACAGGAGCGCGGTCGGGGCCAGGGCGGGCCCCACCGCGGCGATGCTGCTGTCCTTGACCTTGTCTGGTTGGCCGGCGGTGCGGAGCGGTGCTCCGGCGTTAATCACACACACACCGGGATGAATCAGCAGATCTGGAACGCCGGTCGTAATGGCCGCTTGTTCCTCTGACTCACCTTTATGGACTTGATCTTGAGGTTGAAAACGCGGGGTTTATTTTGAGGACTGCATCGTCTGAAGTCTTTTTTCAAGGGATGGTTTGGTTTGATGCACGCTCATAATTTTAAAATACTTTTCTGTAATTTACCGGAAATACTTTGTTTTTGCGCGTCTATGCATTATTAATAACTTACTGTTACCATTAAGTTGTTTATCCAAAGCGACTCGTGACCATGAATACAGATCAGTTTCATTAAGGGAAAGGGTGGGGGGGAGGGGGGGTTGTAATGGCAACCTGCTAAAGAATCCCCCAGGTACGGGGATGTGGACTCCCGGGATCAAACCCAGTACCTTTTGGCTCCTAGACAAATCCCCCTACCTAACCCCCCATAACAAGTAGACTATCCCTCCCCTTTAATCATAACAATCAGTATTAGTCTTTCCTCAAGCATCAAATTTTAACACACAGGGCTTACCTTACATTCACACTGCATGCGTCCGTCGACGGATGACCGAGGGCGTGTCTGACGTATTGGGGACTAGTCTTTGTAGACGCAGCCTGCGGCCAATCAAATCGCTTCCCGCTAACAAAGCCGATGTGTGGATATAAACACAAAAGATCAGGTGTCTAAAAAACATCCTATCGATTCCACATTTCTTTAAAAAAATATTACACCGATTTTTCCTGCTTCTTCCTGCTTGTTATTGCAAAATGGATCCAGTAGTCGCAAGGAATGTATTTGCATAACCGCAATCTTATTGGCCGACTAATCCGTCGCTGCCTGAAAAGTTGAACATTTGTCAACTTTTTGACGGATTTAACGGAGGCGACAGAACGGACAGACCCACAATGCATTTCGAGAGCGCAGGGAGTGTAGGGAGTGTAGGGAGTAGAGGCACATGACAAGGTGATGCACCGCACCAAGACACGGGGACCAGAAGTGTTCCTCCTGATGTTTGTTTCCCCCCCCCCAGGCACCAGCCCCCACGCTCCGGGCAACATCCACGTCCTGCCATCCATCACCTCCGCCAACGTGTCCTGGGAGCCCGGCTACGACGGGGGCTTCGAGCAGACGTTCTCCGTGTGGTACGGCCCAGTGTGAGTAGCTAGTTCCCCCCCCCCCCCCCTCCCCCCCAAAGACGTTCTCTGTGTTGTACGGTCCAGTGTGCGTAGCTGGTTCCCCCCGCTGAGTGGGACGTTCTCCCTGTGGTATGGCCAAGTGTGAGTACCTCTCGATCCCCCCCCCCCCCCCCCAACGTTCTCCGCGTGATACGGCCCAGTGTGAGTAACGTCCCAGAGCAGGACGTTCTCCTTGGACTCCAGCTTGGTGTAGTTCGGGACGAGGGGGAAGGGGTGCAGTGACACAGTCGTAAAAATCCCCCCCAGCCGCTGTTGACGCCGCGAGGTAGAGCACAGCGCGTTCTTCATCCGTGGCGTACATGTTTAGACGCGGCTGGGGTATTAACGTGAATATTTGCGTTTATTCGGTTAGCTGGGGTGTATTTCACGCCGGGGGAAACACGATGAAGCACCAGGCGCTTCGAGCACCCCCACCGTGAGGAGGGAGAGTCACCCCGAGTCCGGTGAAGTTAGTGTTTATAAAGAGATGTGTGAGAGTTACTCTTGACACTCTCGGGCAGAGATGATTGCGTTCTCAGCAGAAACAAGCAAACTAGAAGCCGAGCTGCGCGGCGCCAGGGGTCCGCGGTTATGAATGTGTTGATCAGAGCTATCTAATTACCCAGTTAACTGTGATCATTACCTGCCAGAACACTTTTTACGGCGAGCAGGGAGAACAGATACTATCTCACTGCAGTGGAGAGCGGGGGAGCTGCTCTGTGCTCGAGTGCCGGCTGGCTACGTGTGGTATATATTGTTTTATAACAACTGGAACCCTTTGTCTCTTCTGGTTGTGCTTGGCTTATTATTCATTATACTCACAGGCCACAGCAGACTGTAAACCATCTCCCACTCTCTTCTAGAACTATAGCTAGATAGATTTATATATAAAGATATGTAGGCAGGCAGGTAGACAGACAGACAGACAGACAGACAGACAGACAGACAGACAGACAGACAGACAGACAGACAGACAGACAGGCAGGCAGGCAGGCAGGCAGGCAGGCAGGCAGGCAGACAGACAGACAGACAGACAGACAGACAGACAGACAGACAGACAGACAGACAGACAGACAGACCGACAGACATGTAAGTTATCTTTCTTTGATGAGTCAGCATGGACAGATGGATGATGGATACATAAATATATAAACTTATGTTTGACTAGTCTAGATGATTGGATAGATAGATGGATGGTGGATACATATATATACATATAATGTTTGACTAGCCTAGATGAATGGATAGCTAGTTTGACTAGTCTAGATGGATGGATAGCTAATGTGTATAGTCTAGATGGATGGATAGCTAGTTTGACTCGTCTAGATAGATGGATAGTTAGTTTGTCTAGTCTAGATGGTTGGATAGCTAGTTTGTCTAGTCTAGATGGATGGATAGCTAGTTTGTCAAGCCTAGATTGATGGATAGCTAGTTTGACTAGTCTAGATGGATGGATAGCTAGTTAAAGTAGTCTAGATGGATGGATAGCTAGTTTGTCTAGTCTAGATAGACGGCTAGCTAGTTTGTCAAGTCTATATGGATGGAAAACTAGTTTGTCTAGTCTAGATGGATGGATAGCTAGTTTATCTAGTCTAGATGGATGGAGAGCTAGTTTGTTTAGTCTAGATGGATGGATAGCTAGTTAGTCTAGTCTAGATGGATGAATAGCTAGTTTGTCCAGTGTAGATGGATGGATAGCTAGTTTAATGTGTCTAGATTGATGGATAGCTAGTTTGACTAGTCTAGATGGATGAATAACTAGTTTGTCCAGTCTAGATTGATGGATAGCTGGTTTTTCACATCTAGATGGACAGTGAGATGGACGGCTCCAGCAGTATTGGCTGACCTCTCTCCCCTCTGTCTCTGCTCCTGGCTCCGCAGGTCCAAGAGGATCGACTTCGGGCCCCACGACTGGCACTCCATGCCGGTGTCGGGCTCCGGGATCTGGCTGGTGGTGACGGGGCTGGAGACCAGGACTGAGTACCAGTTCAGCGTGTTGGCCCAGAACAAGCTGGGCACCGGGCCCTTCAGCGAGGTGGTGACAGTCAACACCGCAGGTGGGTTCCAGCCGGGGTCGTGACCTCAGGGTCACCGCAGGGTCAGCAGCCGCCGGTCTCTAGCCAGGGTTTATGGCGCTTTAGTTTTTAATGAGTTTCCGGTTTTAACGACTCCTGGGATTTGGACGATCACCAGATGGTTGGACTGTGGGCTATAGCGCCCTCTAGTGATTCAGTGCAGCTGATAAACATGTAGAAAGATTTATTCCATGTTGCTGCTACAGAAATAAAGGCGATGCTCATCAAATACATAATAAAGGGAAGGTAATTGGCTACTACGTGTGTTCTTATCAAATGATGGACACACTACTTCAACAACTACGAGTCTTACTAATGCTAGTGCTATCACTGCTGCAACTACTAATAATACCCCTACTGGTACTACTAGTAAAGATAATGGTAGTCTGGATAATGGAGATGATTATGATGATAATATTTTGACCATAAACATGATATTTTATCCACATATGTCATTTTTTACGATACATTTGTTCCTCACGAATACATTGCGTAACCGTGTCATTATGGTAAATAAGTTACATAACAGAAAAAGTACTTTCCGTTCCAGAAATCGTGTTAGGAAAGAATCATAAGACTATATGACGTCGTCAGCTAATGTGTTTCCTTCTTCGATGGGGACGGTGGCTCGTGATGCTTCTCTCCTCATGTTGGATCTCTAACTGTGATTGACAGAGCATATGTTACCATTGTTGATGTTTTGAGTAAGAGGCAGAAGAGGATCCTTCTTCTTCTGCTCTTCCTCCATCATGAAACATGTTACCAGAGCGCTATTCTGATCGGGATTCTAGATCAGAAATCGCATATTAGGAAATAAGATGGAAGACTATTCCCGATTTCTGATCTCCAAATCGAGGCTATGGGATTTCAGAAATCGTATATTCCTGAGATTCGAAATCAGAAATCGTGAAATATCGTCCATCGTATTTCCTAATATGCGTCTTCTAAACGGCACCATCCCTCTTTCTCCTGGAGCTGTGCATTCCCACGAGCGGCATTAAACCTCAAACGCACTGAACCAAACCCCCCCTTGTTCAGTGTGTGTTCCTAAAGGGCTGATTATGAGGCCCACGTTCACGCAACGCAAGGGGGTTACGAACCCCTAACGTCCTCGCGGACCCTCCTTGCGTCCACCGCAAGGGCCTGACGTGCGCCTCCCAAAACCTTCCGTCGAGGTGACGCAGCAGCAAGGGCTGTGATTGGTCTGCTTACTAAAACCTGACGCAGAACCATAAAGGTTCAAGACTGCGTTGAGGCGTCTAAGTGGTCCCTGCGTTGCGGGAACGGTGGGACCATAATCATCTCTTTACCCTCCTGTCCCCCCGTCCCATCGCAGGCTCCCCGCTGAGCACCCCGGAGCCCCTGGTTCTCCTCACGCCACCACGGTGCCTCACCGCCAACCGTACCCAGCACGGGGTGCTGCTCACCTGGCTGCCGCCCGCCAACCACTCGTCCCCTGTGGACCGCTACATCGTGGAGTTCCGGCTGGGCGAGCGCTGGGAGGTGCTGGAGGACCTGATCCCCGCCACCGAGACCGAGCTCATCGCCCGCGACCTTATTCAGGTGGGCGGGGGTCCGAACAGGGAGCTTTGTGTGTTTGCACTCACCGGGCGTCACTGTAAACGTCTAAAAGGGGACATATTACATCCCCAGGTGTGGGTGGGATTAAGCCTTACAAGCCGTTTTAAAAATCTGCCCCTTGGCGTGTCCACCTAGATGTGTGCTGGATTGATCAGTCCACCAGCCTACCCAGTGGACTGTAGCAAACGTTGGTCATCTATCCGTCATACATCTAGATACACACGCCCACTTGTGATGTCATAAGGGGCATATTTTCAAAACGGCTTGTAAGGCTAATCACACTCACACCTGGTGGCATGACATGGGACCTTTAAGGTGCCGCCACAACCAACAACCAATGATAAAACGTTTACTTAAGTGGTCCAATTAGAAACCTCTGCCTTCCACAGCCAACCACATGTTTATGTTTGTGAGATTGATGTGCAAGCGCAATAACATATGCACAATAAAACGTGTACAGATAGAGGCTATTATGCAAAACAAGTAACCCGGTTTGGTTGTCTCGCAGTTTTTGCATTGCATAACGAAAGCCCATAGTATGCTCCTATATGATCGTAGCACTAAATCTATAGTACGTTCGTAGAATATGTTGCAAATATTGTAGACCTAAATTGACGCACAGGCAAAACTCTCAACATGTTACAAACACAACGCTGAGAATCACAAGAGCCTACACCTCAGAGTTGTGGTCATACTGCGCTCATTATTTCATCCAATGCCTGTCTTTTGTTTGTTTGTTTGGTGTGTGTTGCTGTCCAGGAGTCCTGGTATGAGTTTCGGGTTATGGCGGTCATGGATGACCTCATCAGCGAGAGCTCCAACGTGGTGGGCGTGTCCAGCACCGGTCAGTATTGCCCTATCACAATGTCGTTGTGGTTAGGGGGTGGGCCTCCCAGACGAAGGGTTGTGGGTTAGAAATCTAACGTCCTCTGCCACGACATCTCTGTCCCCTGAATGTTCAATGAAAGTCATTTAGTGTATCAGCCTCTGCTAAAATGACTAAACAGTAATATAAACATATTACGGTATTAATGCTTTGACAATGATAATCAATTACGATGAAGGTACATTTTTAGATTTTTGAACTCAAGTTTAAGCGTTTTAGAGTCAAAACCTAGAAGGAAAAACATTCTGTATATTCCCTTAGAACACTGTAACGCCTCAAACACACCACATGGTTCCTAACGTTCCCACCCCCCCCACCCATCCAGACCTGTACGCCCCCGCGGAGACGGTGGACGATGGTCTGGCTCGGCCCGTGGTCGCTGGCGTTGTCGCCACCATCTGCTTCCTGGCCGCGGCGGTGCTCTTTAGCACGCTAGCCGCGTGCTTCGTCAACAAGCAGCACCGCCGCAAGCTGAAGCGTAAACCAGGTCGGATGCACACTGGTAGATACACCGAGTATTACGCGCACGCCGCCATTTTAACACCACTCCAGCTCCCCCCTCCCCCCCCCCGTGGACGAGATACCGAGTTTGATCTCTTGTTGTTGTGCTTCGTTTGTTTGTTTCCTGTTTCCTGTCTTTTTCCCCCGTAGACCCGCCTTTGTCCGTGACACACTTCAGGAAAAGCATCGAGTCACCGTAAGTAGCGACTGCCAGCCACCGCGCACAGCTCATCCGCTAGAGGTAGCTCACATTGTGCTTGTTCAGTGTCACCGTGGAGAATGAAGGGGAGATGACGATAAATGAAGACGATTGGAGGAGAAATGGGGTTCTTTAATTCTGGACCACCTGATTGGTTATTAGCACTCACACCTGAACTTGAAGAGTTGACGGGACAGATCTGGACAGTTCCAGTCGAGTCAAGCTTTGAGGGCTTTGTAATTCAATGTTGTAACATTTCTCAGGCACGCGACTCGCCTTGCTTCACATGAGAGACGTTTTGAACGTCAAAAAAACTGAAAAGTAAAGCTAAAAAGCGATACAAAAGCAACAGGTTTCGGTGTAGCCACCAAAGACCCAACTTGCAGTTCAGTTCACCAACAGTTTTTCTCCCTCGTAAACAAATCGCTGTGAGGATAAAGTCTGTAAATAAAGCGAACCATTTCTAACAAGTTCAAGGAGTTGGATTCTAGATGAAGGAAAACATTGAAAATAAAACCTTAAAAGGTTATCGGTAAAAGGATGAAAGGAATGTGTATAATAGCGACCTCTGGTGGATCCCAAGAGGGGTTACAATCTGGCTGAGCCGAGTCAGCATTTCAACCACATTATCCTGAGTGCCAATGCTGCAGTCCACGTATCGATCTTTGATTCATCTGTATTCTTTACCCTTTAAAGCTGTCTGCCTTCTGCATGGTTCTTGCAGTGTTTGAAAGTGGCTATTTTTAATTTAGCACTGAAGTCGCACATTGACCGTACAATACCAGCGCTGTCCGTGTGTCTGTCTGTGTTCAAAACCAATCCTGTACTCTGTATGACTGCATTCGAATGTCAACCTTTTCCAAAAAAAACCTTTCTCTGTGTCCTACGTGTTTCCGTGTTAAAGCACCATTTCCGAAAAACCAAACCATTTAGTCGCTTCTTCTAACTAACTCTCGATTAGTTTATAAGAAAAACTGCATTTAAAAGCTGCATAGATAATAGATTTCAGCCATTCTTTGGACCGGATTGTTATTCTAAAGACTGTTTGCTCAGTCTGTCTTGTCAAGCATTCCCATACTTGTACCGATAAACAAACAGAAAACCAAAAAAGGGAAGTCTTACGTACCAGGGCCGTGTTGTTTGTGTCCCCTCGCAGGCCTCCTCTCACTCCCTTGCCAGGGGTAGAACCCTGCTGGGATGAGCCTGCCAGGAGCAGTTACTTGCCCCCACCAGCCAGCCCCCTGTGAGTGCCCCCCCCCCCCCCCCCCTACCCCCCACTCCCCATCCCTCCCGCACCATAAAACCCAGAACGTGTGCTGCACTGCACTGGCTGCATTGGCTGCATGGTTTATGCATCGCATAGGAAAAACAATGGAGTTGCAACAATGAGTGTTTGCTTTAGTGCACCACTGGCCTATTTGCATGCCCTGTACGATGGCTTGAATAGGCGTCGGCTAAGCTGCATGTACAGTAGTGGGTAAAGGCACTCTGTGTAAATGTCTGAGCTCTCTTATTCCATTCGGCGGCAGATTAAGATAATGAGTAAGGAGATTTGGCTGCTCCTGGTTTGTGGGAGTGATGATTGCACAGAGGCCTGGTTAGCGGTCCTGTCATGGCTCTTCGCTCACATCAGCGTTTTGTGCAGCATATGCAAATAGGCCTTGGTGAAAAAAAATGAAAAGCAAGTCGGGATGGGGAATCGGAGATCTGTGAGGCGGTTGTCATGGTTGCATAGACGGTTCTCCCCCTCTCATCCCATCCCCTTTTCGGCTTGGCTCATTAGCTGCAGTGTTCGCGCTGGATGCTGATGCCGCCGCGAGTCATCCTCATTGTGCCGTTCATCGTGGCTGACTGGGTGTGCTGTCATCATGGCTTTGGTGTTTGGCCTCATCTGTCCAGCTTCCGGAACGTCGCTCCGCACTGTTTTACTTTGCTTGTGTCGGCCGTTTTACGCCCCGTTGTCCGTAGTGTCGGTCTCACTCGACCACGTTGACGTGTGGCTAGGCGCTTTGACGTGTTAACGCCGCAGTGGCGTGTGTTTCCCGTGTGTCCCCCCCCCCCCCCTCCCCCCTCTCTCCAGGCTCTCCTCAGGAAAGATCAGTCCCGAGAGCTCCCCCCCGTCCAGGCCGCGGTCCCTCTCCTCGGACAGCTCCCACGGGCCGGGCCTCTACGTGCGCAAGCTGCCCAGCCCGCTGCGCGAGAAGGACAAGGAGCTGTCCTTCTACAAGAAGACCAAGCGCGCCATCGCCAGCAAGAAGTACAGCGTGTCCAAGCACGAGGCGGAGGTGACCACGCCCATCGAGCTCATCAGCCGCGGGCCCGACGGCCGCTTCATCATGGACGCCAGCCCGCCGGCGCGCCGCATCCAGGGCTTCCCCTTCGCCGAGGAGTCCGACATGTACCCCGAGTTCCGGCAGTCGGACGAGGAGAACGACTTCGACCCGGGGCCCCTGCCCCCCATCATGCCCACGCTGCGGCCCCAGCTGTCCCCCACCTCCTCCAGCCTGGAGTCCACGCAGCCCCCCAACTACAGCCCCCGCCTGCACCGCGCCATGGAAGGTATGAGCTTCGCGGAGGGCGGCACGCTGCACGCTTCGGGGCAGGCGCCGGCCTCCCGCTACCGGGGCTTCCCGCAGGGCCCGTTCTACGGGTACCTCGGCAGCCGCGGCGAATCAGGGATCCCGCCGCCGTTCTACATGCCCGACATCAGCCCCCGCAGCTCGGCGCTGTCCTCCCCCCCGGGCACCGCCGACGGGGGGCCGTTCGGCTACCCCTCCATCCCGGAGGAGAGCGGGGACATGGAGCACCATCAGTACACCGCCTCCGGCCACTCGCTCTCCCTCACGCACAGCCCCGTGCCCCGCTCGCCCGAGAGCTGGCAGCCTCATGAGTTCCCCTTCCTGGGTCTAGAGGGTCCTCGCTTCATCTACCCGCCGCACCATCCCCTGCATCACCCCCAGGACCTCCCAGACCCGCCCCCTTACCCGCCTCACTCGCTGCCCCCCAGCCGCCTGCACCTCCCGCCCATGTCGGACCCCTCCAGCCCCGGACTCCTGCAGCTGGAGGTGCCCTCGGCCCCCCAGGGCCGAGACCGGCCCCCGGGGCCCCCGGTGAGGCGCTTAGCTATGCAACAGGCCCAGAGTCTGGGCCAGCTCAGACACACGTCCCACGGTGTGGGCGTACCAGTGTTGCCTTACCCCGACCCGGTGGCGCGCGCTGGGAGCCCCAGCACGGCTCCCAGCAGCAGCCCGCAGTCGTGGCTCAGCCCCAGGGCCTTGCGGCGGGCCGACCCCAGCCTGCCACCGCTGGTGCTCCAGCCGTCCCGCCTCTCGCCGCTGTCCCAGAGCCCGCTGAGCACCCAGCCGGGCTCCCCAGACATCCTGGTGCGGCCGCCGCCCCGGCCGAGCATCCTGCGCACCTCGCGCTCGCTGGAGATGCCCGAGATCACCCTGCGGCCCTCGGCCTCCGTCAGCTTCTCCCGGAGGTCCTCCCCCACCACCTCCCCCACGCAGGGCGCACGTCCGCCCGGCACGGGCTACCGCGGCACCCACATGTCGTACGCCTCCACCGCCGCCAGCTACCCCTCCCAGTCCCCCTCCCCGCCTGCCGAGGGTAGGGACGTGTTCGGGCAGAGGCCGTCCCAGAGGAGGTCGGAGGAGGAGATGCTGCCCTCCGAGCCCTCACAGCTCCAGTTATCCGCCTCAGGGTAGGTGATCCGCTCCCCCCAGAGAGGAGGCCCGTAGAGGGCGCGTCACACTAGGACGTCCCGGTTCAGCCGCCACGTCTCTCCCCCCCCTTCCCCTTTTTGATTTAACACAGAGCTACTCAAATAGGGGGATATTTTCTTTCCTTTGCAGTCTAAGGAACGCTAAACAATGATGCATATTTGATATGAATATGCTGAAAGCATGTAATTGCATTACGCACACATTTTGGAAATCTAGTGTAAACTGTAGATTTTTGAATGGGCAATAAGCAAATTACTACATTACATTATATAAGCTCTAAATTTTTGATTCATTAATTTGTCGAAATTCGGCAATAAACTTCCAAACGTAATTTCTAAATTAGGTATATATTCGGCTGTTTGTCCTTCCCTACAATTCCCCTGATGCCATTACTACATTTGCGTGAACTAGTCACAACACATTACAGGATTAAAAGTCCTCCCTCTCAAAGCTTTACGCATAATTCTTGTGATTGCATTCAATTCTACCTGAGGCGCATATACAATTTGCACCCCATAATGCCTACTGTATACTTTTATTTCAACGCATCCTTCTGTTGCCCCTTTTACATCCACCCGACCCCCACCCACACCCCCATCCCCCCCATTCCTTCTTTGAAAGAAGCAGCCTAAGCCCTGGGTGGGGGGTTGGGCGGGGCTGGGGCGGGTCAGGGAAGGACAGGGCGTGGCCGGGCGGAGGACTCCTCCTCCAGCGCCCCAGGCCTTAGACCCCTGACCTCCTGTAAGGTGTGCTGCTGCTTCCTTCATCCAGGGTAAGGGACTTACCTCATTTGTTTTTGATTGATCTCAGCTATCTGGGCAGCGTTGTTGTGACCAGGCCCTCTACGCCGCAATAGGTAAGGGTTGGACCCATGTCTGAGAGGGAAAGGGCTCGGAAGGGGGCTGGCTCCAGTCTCTCTCTCTCTCTCTCTCTCTCTCTCTCTCTCTCTCTCTCTCTCTCTCTCTCTCTCTCTCTCTCTCTCTCTCTCTCTCTCTCTCTCTCTCTCTCTCTCTCTCTCTCTCTCTCTCTCTCTCTCTCTCTCTCTCTCTCTCTCTCTCTCTTTCTCTCTTTCTCTCTCTCCTTTAAAGGGGAACCACTTTGGGCTGAAGGCCTCTGTAGGCGGATGATTCAAGTGCCTAGTGTTTTAATGTTTAACGGTAATGAGATCGTAATGAGACAAGCTGCCCCCCCCCCCCACCCCCCCACCCCTACCTTCCAAAGGGCCAAACCACGCCCCCTGTGTTTGGGGAGGGGATGGGCGCATTTCTCTGAAGGATCTTTCGCATATTGCGATTCATAGGAGGAGTATTTTGATTTGTTATTGTTTCGTCGATTAAGGAGGAGTATTTCACTTTTTTTTTTACTGAGGAACACACCTGTTTCCCTTGATTACGAAAAAATGAACCCAAACTTGAATCAATAGAGGACCCGTTGACGACCGATAGACTGGAGTGTTCCCCTTTAAAGTTGTGTTCCATGTGCAAAATGCCATGCATGCGTTCTTTAAATTTATATATATATATATATATCTCTTCTCTCTACAACCAGAACCAAATAACAATAGTCCTCAGAATTAATTCTCCGTCACATGTTGTCGTCTTCCAAGTGCTTTTCGTTTTTTTTCTGTCATGTGACTGTTTTTTGAAAAAGGCCATTTCCTTCTTCCTGTCATGTGACTGTTCTCTAACAGCCATACCCCTCCTCGTGCCATCTCTTCCCGTCGGCATGGTGAAGCCTCTGTACGCAGTGTTCATGTCTTTGGAAGTGTGCTGTACAGTGTCCATGTCTGTTGAGAAACCAAGAGAAAACGTTTAGTGTTTGGACAACGCGTGGCCACTGCACACAGCGTCGTCTGTGATGACAGAGACCCCCATCTCTCCTTTGGCTAGGACTGTTATCTCAATTCCTAAGATTTTGTCTCTCTTTTCTCTCTCCCCCACTCTCTCTCTCCCCGTCTCTCCCTCTCTCTGCTAATGGTTGTGATATGGTTCTCTCCACAGTGACACAGAACGGACTGCGTCTCTTAAGCTTTCTGTGCCTTTTGAAATGTTTCCCACACTAGGAAATAGGATGAAACTTGACTTAAGGAAAGGTTAAGTCACGTTTTGAGGCTCTTCTGCTCGGTGTGTTTGAAAGGCACACTGGTCGATCTTAGAGCTTCTAAGACCTGAATCTTGAATATGTTGACTTTTTTGATTTATTACATGTTCTTTAAGAGACGGACGGCAAAAACACAAGTATTCGGTATGAGGTAAAAGTATTTCTTAAAACCGACCGTCCATTAAGATTACAAAGTTGCAACTGTCATGTAGTTCATCTAGATCTAATTTTTTTTCCTGATTAAACATTACTCATCTTTTAATCAATGTAAAGGAAATTATGTAACACCCATACAATGGAAATAGTAACAAAACATACTTCACATTTAATACGAGTGCAGCTACTGCGACTGGTGAGCTAAACATGGAGCTGTGTGTAAATGTCTCATTGACTCGGATTGTTTTCATTCTATGGGTTTTATACAGATGGAGACATCCCATAATTAAAGGCCCAATCTAGCATTTGATTTGGATGATAACCTGCATATTATAATATGCTCATGCTATACAAATGATCAAGTTAAAATCTAATCCAACAGCATTTAATTTCAATCGCAAAGACAATAAATCATGATATTTATTCCAATATATTTTATCTTTTTAGGAAACCCTTCCTCAATTCTCAATTTCATCAAAATTCTGGATTGGGACTTAATTATATTAGTTTTTCAAGAAAGTGACTGTCTATATTTCTACACCCTGCCTTCTTTCTTTCTGTCTAAACGATCTATTGCCTACTAATACAGGTAGAAATGGAATAAACGTCTGTAGTGACGGCGCTTATTACAAGTCATAACAACATCCTGCCTTAACCCGCCGCACCTTGTCGGCCATGTTGGAATACACTCAGCGTCCGTCTGTCCCGGCAGTCGGAGAGGGTAGCGGTTAGCCTAGCCGCTGGGTTTTAACACCAGTGCGCGGTCGGTGTGTCCCTGTCTCTCCCTCTCCCTAGGGAACCTCTAGGGGCGTCTGGGGATTCTGCCGGGTCTGAGAATTTACAAGAGCTTCTGCACCAGTGTATCATTAAAGCCAAGGGAGAGGCGGCCAACAACAATAACAACACCACTTCTCGAAGGAGAACAGGTCAGCAGCGTCCGTGAGGTCCAATCAGAGCTGGGCAGCAGGGGCGTGGCAAAGGGCGGGGCCTGGGTGGCAACGGCCCCCTCAATGTGTTTACCGTGCCGCCTCTGCTAATTCTGCCATGTAAATTAAAATAAATATATATATTGAAGTATAAGGGCTCTACTCTGCTGTGAAGAGAGGCTGACGGGTGTGCTCTGGTAGCCCCCCCCCCCCTGTTTGAGTCTGTACCTAGTCGCTAAAAATAGACGAGTTTCTTATATCGACCAATCACTTCACAGTGTGAAAGCTAACCTTGGATTCGGTTCGGGATTTCGGGATCCGGTTACTTAAAGTTTGGACTACCGAGAACAGATATCTTTTCATCTTGCAAGCCACTCCTCTGTCTGAGAGACGATCCTATGCCTCTCCTGGTCCATCCCGAATGAGTGAGGCTGCTAGGCAGGACCCTGTCCCACATGTTTGCCTCTCTTTGGGTCTTTCGGGTCTTGCCTCTTTATAACCGCTGTGGTTGTTTTGCAGGTGTGTCCCCTTCTCAGACCCTGCAGAACTCTCAGACGCCACTAGAGGGCGACAACGATCCCCCTGTCCACAAAAAGGAAAAAAAGCATCACAGGAGAAGCCCCTATCTCTACCTGACCTCCCTGCTGCGGGGCAGGCGCTCTGACGAGGACCAGACGGGCATTTTGGCCGGCACAGACTGCGAGGGTCAGAATTATGGAACTCTACCCTGAACCTACAGTTAAAAAAATAATAAAACAAGGCCTGACCTATTGGATCTCTCTCTCTCTCTCTCTCCCTCTCTCTCCCTCTCTCTCTCTCTCTCTCTCTCTCTCTCTCTCTCTCTCTCTCTCTCTCTCTCTCTCTCTCTCTCTCTCTCTCTCGTTCTCTTTCTCTCTCGTTCTCTCTCGTTCTCTCTCTCTCTCACTCTCTTTCCCAAACTACTCTGCTACGAAAAAAAAAGTGTGTACAGCAGTGACAACACCAAGCTGAATCCTCAAGGATTAAAAACCTGTCACTGGGATTTTTTGTAGTTCATGACAAAAAAAAAAACGAACAAAAAAAACACGATTGCATTTCTTTGTTTTCCCCCTGACTACAAGAGGGGGCTTCACCTGGAGAATAAAAATATGCTCTGAAATATATAATGTACATAAAATAGTAAGCCAAGGGGTGGGTGTTGGGGGGGGGGATCAAGTCCCCTCTTACAGTAATAAACTACGTGTTGGTTGAATAGGTCACAACAACAAACAAACAATCCACTCACTAGCCATCTACGGGGGGTCCATATCTTTAGGTGTTTGCAGTGATACAGCGAACTGTTAAAACCTGGTGCGTTCTCCTTCAAGGGGGCTTCCGTCTTACCTTTCCTACAATACAAATAGTGTCAGCATCTAACACAGGGTCCTTACCACAAAATATACCTCAAAGTAAGATACAGCGTTTCTATAACTCTTGCGGTATACTGTACGTACCCGACCTTTTTACACATTTAACAAGCGGTGCAAAACGGTTTTCCTTCAAACTCCACACTCCAGACACGCATTTTTGAAGCTTTGCTGAACTTTAACTTGCATATATATAAATATATTTACTTTTTTTTTTTTTTTTTGCTGATGAATTATCTAATGCCAAGCATGGAAACTCATAATCTTTAAACCATTAGAGGACATTGTCTCAAAGTGCTTGATGGTTGGGTTGTGTTTGAGCTCGTCACCGTGACAACGCTGTCACGACCAGGACGACGCCTAGTCTTTGATCTCGTCTAAGTAACTTGGGGACTCGCGTAAAAGAGGATGGGCTTCTAGGGTTAGAACAGGGTGACGAATCGTGTTGTATGTGTACTATGTGTTAAACTAATATGGACTCATTTGTGAAAGTGGCACATAGCTCTATGTGCCTTTTTTTGCCTTTTTCTCTTTGTTATTTTAACATAAGAATCAACTGCCTTTTCCTTTGCCTTTGTCATATTCGTCTCTTCGAGGAGTGAGGTGCTCCACGATTATTTGTTTAATGGTTTATTTCTCTGCCAAGGACATAGTAGAAAAAAAAGGATGCTGCAGAAAATGCACTATTCTCGGTTTGTTTTTTAGATTTAGTTTTCTATTTTAATGGGATACCTGCTTTGACTGTGTATATTCTAATACTACAAACAAAACTATAACTGAAAAAAGTTCTGGGGTTACAAAATACACTTGAGCTCAGAAACTGTAAACTAATCCATTGTACCGGAAACAGCGGAATGGTACAGAAGCACTGTACATATGTTGTCACGCAGAAGGAAACAATTCATTTAGGATGTTAATTCATAATTCAAAGCAATCTTTACAAAATACTGGACTTGGCTACTTGCTTCACGAAGTGGGGAAAAAAAAACTGAACTGTTGCACGGGCAAAGAGCTGTACATGGAAGTGACAGGGGAAGCATTCAGAAGGCGGCCATTTTGACTGTTTCTCTCCTTAACAACTGTATATTACTTGCTAGCTACTTCTCTATGTTTGTTGATTTTTTTCAAACACTAACCGATAATGAATGTATGTTCTGATGTACAGGAAGTGAATGTCCAGACGACACAGTACATTGAATGACCTGACAACGCATCATTTAGGCGGCGGTTAAGAAAAACTGTAATTCATGAGTTGGCACAGTTAACATGAGGCAGTCCAAAAATGTCCCGTCCCTCTCTCCATTTTCCTCGAAACACGTCTTAAAAACAGGATCGTTATTAGTCGTTATGTCCATTGATCTGGTTCCTTTACGTCCTAATGGCTACGGTAACTACTTGCTTTTAGTACATACTTTACAGTGATCTCAAAAAACCCTAGGTCAACCTTTTAGAAGACATATCAGATAGATAAGCATCCAATACTAACTAATCAGATGTTTTCTAACAAATATACGCATGAACAAATCAAACCGATGGGTTACGTTGATTGATATATCATACTCTTTTGACAGGGGTGGTCGGTCAAAAGAGAGTCGGGCGAGAAATCTATGATTCAAAGAGCATATTCTACTTTAGGTATTGGTTTCATGTAAGATACGGGGATACAAAAAAATATCTATATTTGTTATGTACTGTACATGGTGTGTATTGTATTTGTAAAGATGAATCAAACCATGTTTTACAGGAAGATGGTTTATGTAAAAGAGGGTGTGTGCGAGAAAAAGTCGCAGTATTTCCAAGAGAGAAGGCAAGAAATTAGATTATATCGAAGAGAAAACCAATATTTGCTTACCGTACGGCTTTAAGTGAACAATGTTTCTAAAACATTTTGAGGTGCCTCGTTTGTCTAACTTTAGCAGACGTCATCGTTTTACCCCAGAAGATGGATGCTACATCTAAATGTCAGTACCAGTACAATGTATTATCGCCCGAGCCCGCCGGCTGCACAAAAAGGTTTTAGTATCCACTGATGTACAGTAGGCTAGTCCTCAACGCTTTAGAAGCAGAAGTACTAGAAAAACATGGACACAAACTCCCCTGTCCCCCTCCCTGTGAAGAGCACACGTGTAGAACCATCCCAGAATCACTTGCCTTCAGACGTACCCCCCCACCCCGGGCAGAACCGAACCCAAAACGAAGGGGTGTAGGAGGAGCCCAAGACATAGTCATAGTCATGTACAATACCTACTGTGCAACAGATTGTGTTTACATTAGCGTGATGAGCACGGGGAGGATGAAGAAAATAATTAAAGTGTGTTAGAGAGCCTAGTTGCTTTGAACATTACAATTTGGTGCTATGTTTAAACTTTGTGGTGCTGTAGGCTAGAGGTCTAGAGGAGACCTTTTCTTTTGTTTTGATTTGTGTCCACAAGGAAAGATCCAGCCCTCTGTGTCGATCTAACAAAACCTTAGACTCTTAGACACTAGGTTTACTTTTAACATGACAGTTACATGTTGTGATGAGTGATTAGAGACTATTCCGAACACGGAACATATAACTATAACCTTGAATAATGGAGACTTAAGATTACTACTTTCCAGTGAACTCAACACTTCTTTCTATAGTGTTTGCGATGTGTGTCTGTGCTTCCAGGGAGCCCTCTCCAAAGTGAATATATCGATGATTTAATCTGTGTTGATATTGAAAATATTAACCTTAGCATGAGAGGGAAAAACAATATGGAGTGTCACCATTAAAAAAAAGAACAACAACTTTGATTTGGATGTTAGCATTAGCGTATCTAACGAGACACATTAGTGGCAATCTCTGAGTGCACATTCGTCTGTTTGTGAAGAAGAGCTTCTTGATACATATATCAAATACAGGTCTACACAGTTACACAAAGTTCAGTTGACAGCACTGTTTTCAAGCACAGCACTGCAGGGGAATCACCTCAACCACACCCTCTATCTCCTCCACCTTTTACAGTCAGGATCATACTGTACCCAGTGCAGCCACGAGTACTTACCAGTACACCACCCTTTGTATTTCATAGCTGGTTCTTTTTGCGAAGATATTTGGAGTCGGTGGGTGGGGAGGGAGAGTAGGTGTGGGGGGAAGCTACGACTCATGCATCCAACTCGATGTGGGTTATTTTGGTTTCATTTTTTGATTAATGTATGTAGTCTTCCGCAGGCTCTTTTGCTTACTTGACGAAAAACGTTGTGTGCAGTGTTCACGAGGGCTGCTTTCGGGAGGAACTGTTGGATCCAGTTTTTGTTTTCCGCGTAGAGCTTTTTTTAGTGCACCGGTAGGTGCTGCTAGGATAATACTTGGGGCCGATTTCATTTTATTGTATTAAACTTGCATGTGGAGAAAAATACAAACACCTATTTAGCAATCATTCATGGACATCCAAACGGGCTGTTGTTGGACATGAAATAGAATATTTAGTATTTTCTATATTCTCTGTTTTTTCATGTGTACCAGCACTGGGAAACTAGAATGTATTATTACTGTAGGCTATAATAGGCACTACATTGTTGACTGTTTTAACTAATGCTTATACCCAAGCAAACCAAGTAGTGCATAAAAAGAAGGAAAACTAACTACACGTCATGTAATTTTCCACCCATTGAACTCTGTGCTGTAAATTCCATGTTTACATTATGTATTCCATGTCGTTTCGTGCACCAATTGTTACATTTTATCATTTGGGTTCCGATATGTTTCGACATTGTTCATATGTAAATATTTCAAAGCTAGAACATATAATACTTTTTACATGTGTCAGTTTTAGAACGATAACCTGGTGTGTGTGTGTGTGTGTGTGTGTGTGTGTGTGTGTGTGTGTGTGTGTGTGTGTGTGTGTGTGTGTGTGTGTGTGTGTGTGTGTGTGTGTGTGTGTGTGTGTGCGTTTTATTTTGGTTTGGTTTCACTTTATAGATTGTGTATGTCATTACATCAGGTATTTCGCGTCACTTAACTTTTACGTGAGCAATTAACTCATACTGTATGGTGCTGTACCAAAGCCTTATGTAAAATACTTGTATTAGGTTGTTTTTTTGTCCAGGGGATATTTTTTATCGGTTTTTTTTGTTGTCAAAGTTCTTGTGTTACCCACTCTTCATGTTCAACTGCCATCAAACTTTGTTCTTCGGAAAACATACAATTCAAACTATTACGCAGTTTAGGCTATTGCCACCTGTGACTTGACATGTTCCGGTCGCAGTCATAGCCGTATATATAAATATACATTGAAAGAAATGCATAGGCTTATGTATGATGGCAAAACACGACAGACATGGACCTAGCACAGGGTCCATGATCTATCTATGGCATGTCTGAGAGAATATAAAAGCAGTGCTGTATTCATATCACCATTTCATTTCATTTGCTTAGTCCCATACAAAATTTTCCTCTCAAATTTTTGTATTTTGATATAATAAAAAAACGAAAAGTGATTGTAATTGTGTTATTGTCTTATAAAAGCACCTTTCACTGCCATCGTTGTGGTTGTAGTTCAGCCGACAGACGCAAGATGTAAGCGTTGAGCCACGATGTGAGACGAGGAGATGAAAGACATTAATAATCAGGTCAAAGAAAAATATAAGACCAAAGATTTAGGATCGAGGAAATAGGAACGAACCGTCTGCTGCAAATAAAAAGAATTTGGCTCAAAATCTTTGATATTTTCCATTTCCTTCTTCATCCTAATCGTAATAACCAACTCAGTGAATTCACAACAAGTTATGATATTATATTAAAGACACATTTCTCAATACAGCTTTATATAAGCTGTATACAAAGTGATTGATACAAATTATATTGCCTTACATCAATTTAAGATATTTTTTGATTATATTTGAATTTAACTATGTAGAGGCCATCATTGGCAATGACCTGTGGCTTAGAACAACAGACACCAGCACCCCTATAAATATGCATCCACGTGTTATTGAAAGGACGCGAGCGGCACAGGTCTCCATCATCAAGAAATCAACAGATTTGCCAAAATAAGCATTTACTGTTCATTTAGTTATTTCATTCTTGCAACACAATTCGTCCTCCCCCCAAACACTAGTATCTCCCTACGTCTGGCTGCCTTCTCCTTTTCTCCCGTCTCTCGGTCACTCACGGCGCGCGAACCTTCCTCCTGTCGTCCGCGGCCGGGCGCGGGCACGCAACCAGCTGTGCGCGCACCCCGTGACGAGTGCAGGATTTTCTCCAGAGCCGAAGAGGCGTCGGGATCCGTCGGGACACACAGCAGCAGCGGCGACGCACCTTCAATTGTAGTTTAAACTTTCCAACAAACGCCTATGATGTGTTGTGTGACATATTGCCATGCTGCGGGAAACGACGCGGCTGATCGACGCGCCTGATCGACTGGCCTGATCGATTGGCCTGATCGATTGGCTTCACAACGCTGTGCGTCTCAGAGGAAGCAGCAGAGAGGAGAACTCGCGTGGTGGTGCGGTTACAGGTAGGTGTTTGGCATGGGGAAGGCGACCGAAACCTGTGCTTAGATGATGGTGGAGAAGTTTCTCGAGGATGTTGACGTATATTAATGATTTGTAAGGTAAAGCTGCGCGGTGAAAAAGCTATCCCGGACCTGCGCTTGTTGCGCAGAAGATGCGCAACCATACTGTGGGCTGTATGGTCCAGCAACCTGCTCCCAAAGTTTAGCGCTTTAAATCAGGAACTACAATTACAAGTGAATGAAATGTTGACATACTGTTTCTGTAGCGAGTATCGCTAGGCTATGGACTGCAATCAGGTTACCCTGCGGTTATTACGATCGACGTATACCTGTTTGGGTTGAATCGATCGATACATTCACCTCAATACTCAATGATCCTAATGTCATTTATTCATCTTGTCAGTATTATTTAATAATAAACCCTATAGCACCACAGAATACATGTGGGCCAACGAGTCTTTAGTGTTTCAGCCCGATCTGCTGTCTGTCCCACTCAGTCAGTCTGTCTGTCTGTCTGTCTGACCGCTCAGTCAGTCTGTCTGTCGTCCTCATCGGTGATGCTGTCAGATCCCGTCAGATCGCAGGCTGTGTGGCACGGAGCTCTGTCGCCATCTCCGTCTGTGTGAGATGAAGTAAAGTTAATCACACTCCCACATTTCAAGCAGATTACATAATGCCAAGACTCCCTCCCACCTCATTTTAGATCCTTTTCCCCGCACACGCGCGCACACACACGCACGTGACACACCGACACACGTACATGATCACCATGAAGGCAAGTTGGGCCGTGAAATATTAGTAAGCTGTAATATCTGTTCATATGCATGAGCAGAGGGGTTTACAGGTCAGGACCATGTGTCCGGTCGGGTAGGGGGGGGGCTGGGTCTCCCATGGGGCACAGATTCAATGTCCGGGAGCCCCCCACTGAACCGCTGAGTCGTCTCTCCCATCGCCTCCTCTGTTTTCTTGCTACCTCATCCTCAGTCTTAAGGAGCGCATCCAGTCACGATGGACGGGGAGAGGTTACCATGGCAACCGTAGCCTCTCTTTCGCTCTTTCTCCCTCTCTCTTGGTCCGCCTCTCTCTCTCTCTCTCTCTCTCTCTCTCTCTCTCTCTCTCTCTCTCTCTCTCTCTCTCTCTCTCTCTGTCTCTGTCTCTCTCTCTCTCTCTCTCTCTCTGTCTCTCTCTCTCTCTCTCTCTCTCTCTCTCTCTGCCTCTCTCTACCTCCCTCTAGCTTGCTTGGTCTCTCACTTTCTGTCTCTCTCCGTATCTATCTGTCTCTCTCTCTCTCTCTCTCTCTCTCTCTCTCTCTCTCTCTCTCTCTCTCTCTCTCTCTCTCTCTCTCTCTCTCTCTCTCTCTCTCTCTCTCTCTCTCTCTCTCTCTCTCTCTCTCTCTCAATTCAATACAATTCAATTCAATTGGTCATTGGTCTCTCTCTTTCTCTCTGTCTCTCTCTCTGACTCTCTCTCTCTCAATTCAATTCAATTCAATTCAATTCAATTGGTCATTGGTCTCTCTCTTTCTCTCTGTCTCTCTCTCTGCTCCCCTCTCTCTCTCTGCCTCTCTCTCTCTCTCTCTCTCTCTCTCTCTCTCTCTCTCTCTCTCTCTCTCTCTCTCTCTCTCTCTCTCTCTCTCTCTCTCTCTCTCTCTCACTCTCTCTTAACTTCCCTGCTGCGTTCCAGAGGAGAATGCTGATTGGGAAACCTTAAGACAGAACGATAACTTATTGCCTTCCCTCACTGCCATCTGCCCATCTACCCAAAACCAATCTTCTGTTAGTCAGACAGCTCTCTGCAGCAACACTAGTCTAGTAAGGCTAGTTCATCCTCTGGTAGTGTGTGTTGCTATATAGGACAGACAGGAACCGAGCTACCAACAGCACGGCGCGAGGAGATATTTGAGGCCTCCACAGCTCCCCCTCCACCCACTCTACTTCCTGGCCATACTTTCTGGGTCCCTCTCTGGTTTCCGACACATAAAACGTGACTCATCCCTAACCCATTTACTATGGAGGCTAGTCTGATGTGTACTGGGCACCACTCTGTAGACCCCACGGTCGTGATTAATATGCAGGCATCTGTTCACGTCGAGCCGTCGTTGCCCATGTATTTAATAAAACACCAGATAAATGGCCTTCACATAGGCTTTGCCCTAGTTCCCTTTAAGCATTTCTAGCATGTAGGCCATCGGACGCACACTGTCTCATTCTCCTCAACGACACACTTATACCTTTGTCTGTGTGTTATTTGTAATTATTCAGACATTCATTTACAATTAGGGTATGCTTTTATCCAAAGTGTCATACAACGGATCACACACACATTCACAGCGGAGCCAACCCTGCAAGGCAAAATCCAGCTCATTAGGAGCAGTTAGGTGAGATGCCTTGCTCACAGACCCCTTGCCGATCAGCTACGAGGAGCCTGGGATTTGAACTAGCAACCTACCGGTTACCAGCCAACCTGCTCTACATCCTGAGCTAAGCCTCACTGAGGTCATAAAAAGATCCCAGGGCAGTTATCGCAAAGAGTAGGGGATTCCCCGGTGTCCTGGCTAAAACTGCCCAACCAGGCTCATTCAATCTGGCCCCCTAATCATCCCCCTGTATAATTGGCTGATTCATTAATTTCCACACTCTCCACCTCAAGCTGGTGGTTGGTGAGCATCCTGGCACCGATTGGCTGCCATGCATCACCCAAGTGGGTCTGACACACTGGTGGTGGTTGGTGAGGTCCCCCCCCCCCTTCACTGTAAGCGCTTTGAGTTTCCAGAAAAAAACCGCTATATCGATTTAATGAATTATTATTATTATTCAGCCAACCTTTTAGGCATTATTTTTAGGTGTTTAGTATGCATCATAACACTTTGGGACTCTGCACCGTACCATACGCCGTCGATGGCATACTCGACATGGTGGTAGTCCTGGTGATGCGTGATTATTCAACCACAGTGGCCGCGTGGTGGTTGTATGAAGCCCAGTAGATAGTTCTGCGTGGGAGTGTACCTGTAGGCATCCCTGAGCAAGATGCTGTATTAACACTCACCTGCTCCTTAGTGACTGACGTCTCGATTCACTGTAGGGGGCTTTGGAGACACAGTACTGCTGAAATGACTTTGTAGTGTTTAGGCTCTGTTGTAGTTCTCTGTTTCAGGTTATATGGCAGCTAGGTCAACAGGCAGCTTAGTTCCCATCTGTGTTCCAAGAAAAAAAATCCATTTGGGCGCAACCGACTTGTTCCTGGATGTGCGTTGGCAACTCCTCGTTTGATGACTCAACCACAGAGTATGCGTTTAGATATGTCTCAACTAGGGATGTCCGATATTGGCTTTTTTGCCGATATCCGATATGCGATATTGTCCAACTCTAAATTTTCGATTCCGATATCAGCCGATACCGATGTCGATATTTGGGTTATTTTTCCTCAAACCTAATTTAGGTAACATTACATATCTCCTGTTGTGGAATTAACACAACATGCTTAATGTTATTGTGATGCCCCACTGGATGCATTCTTGAATGCAACAAGGCTTTCCAAATGTTAACATTGTCTGTGCAAAATAAGAAAAATACTTCAACTTAATTTAAGGGAAAAGTGCCATGTTTATTTTTATTTTTTTAATGGTCTCAGACAACAGTTTGGATTACACTCTCCCTGAGATAATCTTGACAATGCCCACAACAAATAGGGCAAACTTGACTTCACAAATGATAAAACATTGTACCTGAACAACTATGTGCAACATAGCAGTATGTTTCTTTAACTAAAACTCAATAACCTTAATTGAATAAATGCACAAATATGAGTCAATTACAATGTGCACTGTACTGCACAATTTTGAAAACATTTATTTGAGCTATAAAAAAAAAATAATAAAAAAATAAATAAATAAATCGGTTTCAAGGCAAAAAAAATACGATACCGATATTGACAGATATTACATTTTTATGCTAATATCGGGCCGATAATATCGGTGGGCCGATAATATCGGACATCTCTAGTCTCAACTATTTACCTTGGCACCTGCCGTAGTTAATGACACTCATAAGTGAGATATGTCTTAACTATGTCCAATGGCGTATATTTTGCTTTGACGATTACCTCATCTAAACCTATGTTGTCTCCGCTCAAAGCCATCCACATGCAAACAGAGCTGCTAAGTCTGTGACCAGACCGGCATCACTGGCCTATGAGGGCCCAGCGGGGAGTGTTGTCAGTCTTGCAGTGGGCCCTACTAGGCCTGTGCTGTATGTTCCCCACATGAGTATATCATCTCTTTCCTCGCGCTGACAGGAAACAAGTCATGCAAGCACAGTGGAGGAATGTGTAACCATTCACAGCCAAACCATCACCCACAATTCTGTATTGTAGTTGCATACCTTGTATTTGTTCTTCTACATGTGAAGTGGTGTGGGTGTGGTAGGAATGCTGAATACAATTTAATAACAATGAGTTTTGTCTTGTAATTGTGCGGTGCATTGCCATGAAAACCCTAGGCCTTGCTTTATTTTTGGCTTTACTTTAATTTGTCTTGAGTCGTTTTGTGTAGGCGTTAGTTAGTAGGTGCTTGGAAGGCAATGATTACAGTTATCATTAAGGCTTAATAGACAATTACCAGTTGGCCCAATCCTAATACAGGAAGCGCATAACTAGGTCTACTGCCTTTTCTGAAGAAGATGGCGTAGCAATGTTCTGCTCTTCTGACTTCTTCACACCTGTTCATGTTGACTCCAAACAGCTTGTTTCGTCGAGCCATTTCTCAAGTCGATTTGTAACGTAGCGTATCGTTCATTCACCCAGCAGCGTTTCTTCCTGAGAGGCCAGAGATAACATTGTGCAACAGAGCTGGGTCTGGTTTAGCCTGTAGCCTATAAGTATGTTTGCTGTTGGATTCTGCTGAGTCAGGGGTCTGGCAGTAGTGTCAGTCAGCAACACTGTGGTGGCCTGGGGCCAACTGTGCGGTTGGGAAGAGCTACTATGCCCTGGCTGACAATACATCTCCGATCAGACGTCTGCCCTGTCAGGGACGCACTGTCCAGGGGATCATTTGAAACCCACCCAACGTATGGTATTGGTGTTGGAGAATATGGCAGAAACATGGGTTCAAACCCACATGGGTACAAAGTAAACCCATGTGGGTATTGGGTACAAGCCCACAAGCCCTCTCAGACAACGGGGTTTATGGAAAACATGCGTTGTTGTTTTTTGAATCAGGAATATTAACTCTTTACCTCATAGTTTCTGTAATGTTTAGTAATGATAGTAAGAGTCAGTTCTACCGTCATTTTGAATGGCGAGAACCTCGTCAAATAAGAGATGACACCCCCGCTATTCATCTTCTGTAATCCTGAGCAGTTCAAGAGTTTGAAGGTTCATCCAAGTGTGAGGCTGTTTGTTTGGTCTCACCCCGGTGTCTTTGTTATCAAGGCTCATCCCTGTGTGCATGTTTGTTTTGACTCGTAAAGGGGAAATTGCACCGGTGCATTCAGTGGGGTCTGGTTTCAAGCTTATCAGGACATTCTTTCAGTTAGGTTTCACTACAGTAGGGAAGATGGAGAGATAATCCACTTGGATCTACTTACACGCATCTCTGTCGTAGAGACAGAAGAGAATCCCACGTCTTGGCCACCAACGGCATTCAGACTCTGAATACACAAAGCATTCAAAAGCATAACAAGCATGCTTTTATATATAATGATTAAGTCGGCTATGGAATGTCTCCTCGCCGTCTCTATCTTGAGATTAACTTGACTTGGCTGGGTGGCCTTTTGAAATTAAACGAATGTCTGGGAGAAATAGCTCTGCATCGTTTGCATCTTCACCAAAGCACCTTGAGTGAGCTGAAGCATGATGTCATCGGCTATTACAGTTTCTGCTGGCTGCTGGATGTACAGCCTCGAGACCATTCTCGCTTTAGCCTCGCTGGGCTGGCGACGTCCAGAGCTTTCGCTTCACACTCTTCTCGTTCGTCCTCCTCTCCATTCTAACCACCCACCTTTCCTCCATCTCTCCCTCCCTCCTCCTCCCCCTCCCTCCTGTCTCTGTCTCTCTCTCTCTCTCGCTCTTCCCCCTCCCACTCCTCCTCTCCTCCTCCTAAGCGGGCTGTTGCGGTAAGGCAACATCATGGAGGCTGGATGCGCGGTTGCCGCGGTGATCGAGAATGCTGCTTCCGGACCAGGGGGAGAAGCAGGAAGTGGTGACGTCCCTGAAGGGTGAGTCCCTTCGCATGAAACCGCTCGTAGATACGCAGCGCAGGCATGTGGGCGTGTGCGTGTGGGCGTGTGTGTTTGTTCCCACGCTAGGCATGTTGTCAGCCATGTGGAGGCTTGTGCCTTTCTGTGTACAAGCTCAAAATAGACTCAGTGCTAGGCTAGGCTTTGGTACTGTGTGTGTGTATCTGTGCGGGTTTATGTGCGGGTGTGTAGGTGGAATGAGAGGATGGGCGAAAGAAAATCAGCCGAGTTGTCTATGCGGTGGGAGGGCGAGGACGGTGTGTTTGGATGAAGGTGACTGCATGCCCTGCTCTCGCTCACACCGTCGGTGAATGCAGATCGTAATCATTATGTTTCAGAGAAATATGCTCTCGTTCCCTGGTCTCTCCTGGGCCTGAAGGGATGAGGATACTTCAGTCTGCCAGAGGAGCTTAGCTTGTCTGTGTGAACACATCTGTAAAGTGTTTATCGTTCTTCTCTCACACACGTTTTGTACGGTCTTTTAATCGATTTGTCTGTGTTCGTCCCTTCGTTGGCATTCGTTTTAATGTCATTTTAAACTATATATTTTACGCCCGTCCGATTTATCAAGCCTCATTTGTTTAAAGTGAAGCACCTTTTTCACCTGATACTGCACGTGTGTTACATAAACATATCACAATGGTTATTGGTTATTGTGTCACTGTTATGTTTATTATGGTCCTGCTGGTTATGACTGTTGTCAGTATGAAAGGCAGGACGCCGTGTGACTCCCGTGGAGTGTGGCTCTCATGCTTAATAAAACCGGTGCTGATTGGACGAGGCCTCCACTCCCCAACGAACTCACTGACTCACTGGGAAGTTTTCTGAAACACTCCCTTGTGGCTGGAGCGCGCTGAATAGAAGGGCTTTGGTTACCCCATGAACACACAAAGGCCACTCACACCAGGGCTGGCCAATATGGGCTAGCGCTGTGTTTGATAAAGGATGGCCAGCTTCCTTGACGGTGAGGAAGTGGTTGAAGTCCCTCAGATGTCTGGGTCGATTATTACCTTGACGTGTTCATTATTCCAACATGTTTGTTTGTTTCTGCTTTGTTTCCCCTTTTTGGTGTTTTTTTATCCACCTGTCATAGTGTAATGTATTCATCGCTGCCTGCCTGGTGGCATGCACACACACACACACACACACAGTAACAACCTGTGAATGCCCCTCTCTCGCCCACCTTCGCCCTCTGTGTATCTGGACAAAGCGAATCACAATGTACAGGAACACTCATTGTTCACCATTCACGCCTTCTCTTATACCATTTACCTTTCAGACCTTGTGCCTCCGACGGAGCCAAAGATGACGCCTTACCACCACCAGCTATAACCCCCAACCCAGAGAAGACCCCCCAAGAGCTGTCCACTGCCAGGGTACGAACACCCACACACACGCCCATGTGACCCCACGGTGACCCGCGATTGGTCGACACACCCGACCCTGCAGTTTACGACAGTCGGGAGTTCAAAGTCTGACGCTAGCGGGCTAACAGTGTCCCGTACTGAATGCGTAGGGGGGAAATGGCCGCTGCGTGCTCACCGCGAGACGGCTGGTTATGGATGGTGGGTCGTTGACATTGGCTCCTGTTTTACTCTCGGCCAGATGGGGAGCGATGACGTCACCGAGCCCCCCCCGGCGGCGGAGCCACTCCTGCGCTCCTGCGTGAGCACGGCCAGCATGAAGGTCAAACACATGAAGAAGTAGGTCCCACCCGCGACACCTCGGCTGCTATTATGGGCTGTAAACCAGGGCTCCTATCCAGGCCAGGGAGCCGTAAGACGAAAAAAAAGCGTGGATGGGTGTCAGGCGGATTAGTGGACCTGCTGTCTCCGCCCGTCTTCAATGGGCCCAGTGTCTTTTTGTTTGCTCTTCTTCCCTTGTTCCTTGTTTGTTCTCCGTTTATCCTGCTCTCTCTTTAACTCGTTCTCCCTGCTCTCTCTCTCTTACTCATTCTCCCTGCTCTCTCTCGTCCTATCTGACTCAGGCTCCTTTTCTCTCAATCTCTGACTCTCTTGCCCCCTGGGTTTGATTGCATTCTTTCGCCCATTTTTTCTTTCTCTGTTCTCTCTTACACTTTCTTTCTCACTCTCTCTCTCTGCTCACACTTTCACTCTCTTTCTCATTCTGTCTCTGCTCTCACTTTCACTGTCTTTCTTACTCTCTCACTCTTTCTCTGCTCTCAATTTTACTGACTCTCTTTCTTGCTCTCACTCTTTCTGCTCTCTCTCAATCTCTCTGCTCTCTCTCACTCTCTGCTCACTCTCACTCTCTCTGCTCACCCTCACTCTCTCTGCTCACTCTCATTCTCTCTGTTCTCTCTCACTCGCTCTGCTCACTCTGACTCTTTCTGCTCACTCTCACTCTCTCTGCTATCTCTCACTCTCTCTGCTCTCTCTCACTCTCTCTGCTCTCTCTCACTCTCTCTGCTCTCTCTCACTCTCTCTGATGAGCTGTGTTTTGGCGTCCCTCAGGCTCACCTTCACCAGAGGTCACTTCCCGCGGCTGGCAGAGTGCGCCCACTTCCACTACGAGAACGTGGACTTTGGCACCGTCCAGGTGAGGCCCACAGCTCAAGGCTGCTTGTGTTTGTGTAGGACAGCGTAGTGTCGAGTCTTTGTAGAGAGTCCCCTGTCTCCTTTTTGATGATACGCCAAAGTCATGAACACAGAATAAATACACTAGAGCTCATTTTTAAATGTATGGTTAATGGCATTTATTTAGAGCTTTTCTAACCAGTAGCCACTCAAAGCACTTAACAACATTCACCCATTCATGCACACATTCACACACCGACGGCGGTGTCAGCCATGAGAGGCGACAGCCAGCTCGTCGGGAGCAGTCAGGGTGAGGTCTCTCGCTCAGGGACACCGAACCAGTGAGCTAGCTGGAGCCGGGAATCGAACTAGCAACCTTCCTGTTACCAGTCAAGCCGCTCTACCTCCTGAACAATGTTCGGCCCATATGTTTTCAAAAGATAAAGCGATACCACCATCACTGTTTACTGTTTATCACAGTCAATTTCATGAATACTTGGAAACGTTTGGATTTCCCAGCATTGTCATTTCTTATGAAGGCAGACTCATGGTTCAAAGGGACCTGTGGTCCAGTCTATGAGTTGGAATAAACGTTAGGGCATCAACCAGCGACAATGAACCAGTGAGCTGTGACAGAACAGAGCAGTTTCCCAGATGGCAATCCCTTGTTATCCCAGACTCCACAACAACCTGCACTGTGGCACGAGATAGATATATCTAGTATACATCCGTCGGGTTGTATACTGTAGAAATACTTGTGTAAATGCTTGTGGAGCATTTGTCGCAACAGCGATAATGAGAGGCAGCGGAGCAGACCTCGGTAATTTGTGAAAGTGGCTGTTAGCTGACTGGTTAGCCGAACCTCTTTGTTGCAATATCAGTAATCCGCCAGCAGGGGGCAGCAGTGGGCCGTTTGCCTCCCCCTACGCCTTTATTAAGTGCACCTCCGCATGAAAGCATATGTGTATTATGTTACACTGATCCTGCCGGGGACAGCTACACTGCAGTAGTGCGCTAACACACCACGTTGTAGACTGCAGGCGGGATTGAAGCGGTTAAGCCGTTTGCAGTGACCTTGAACAGCTTAGCACCAAGAAGATAAAGACGGACAGCCTGTACCATGAGAGAAATATCACTCCGGGGAATCTGCCATGGCTTTGCTGTCATGCTCAGTGCGCTATTCGCAGTGTATCTGTGCGCAGTGTATCTGAACACACACACATGCGCACTGTATTTGTATACACACATGCGCACTGTATTTTTGTACACACATGCGCACTTTATCTGTATAGACACATGCACACTGTATCTGTAAACACATGCACACTGCATCTAAATACACACAAACATACTGTATCTGTACACACACATGCGCACTGTATCTGTGAACTAACATGCACCCTGTATTTATACACACATGAACAGTGTATCTTGACACACACATGCACAATTTATCTGTACACACGCATATCTGCGTACACACAATGCATACTGTATCTGCATACACCGGACACCAACAAATATTCATATTAAAAGAAAGTCCGCTTTTTTGATTGTAAAATGAATGATGACATTATTATTAGTATTGCTACAGGCTTATGCATCGGGTCTACGGCTCGTCACCATGTGAGGAAGTTGAGTAACGTGAGAGCAAGTCTTTGTCCCGGTGGTTGAATCGTCGCCGGGTTCACACGTCTCTCTCTATTCATGGACAATAGAGGACAGGGCGGGAGGGGACACGGAGATGATGTCCCTCCACTGCATCCTGCAGTAGGGTGTAGCCCCCTTCACCTCCTCAAACACACCTTCATTCAGACACACAGGCACACACACAGTCACATACACACACAGAGTAACATACACACACTGTCACATACACACACATAGAGTCACATACATACACACACAGTCACATACACACAGAGTCACATACACACACATAGAGTCAAATACACACACACAGTCACATCCACACACACAGAGTCAAATACACACACACAGAGTGACATACACACACACTGAGTCAAATACACACACACAGAGTCACATCGACACACACGCACACAATCACATTCATATACACACACAGCCACACACACACACACACACAAACACACACACACACACACACACACACACACACACACACACACACACACACACACACACACACACACACACACACACAAAAACACACAGTCAAATACACACACAGCGCATTCCCCTCCGGTTTAGCCGCAATGTTGAAAAGTAGAGTAGTTATTTTTGGAATGAAACGATGCTCCCTTCGAGAATCTTTCACCACTAGGACCCGGGCGTCCCGTTCTCACGTGCATGGTGCCTCTCATGCACGGTGCATCATGTGCACACTCGTCTGTGTGGCCGTGCTAGCACTCTGCCCCCTCCCTGGCTAACACTCCCCCCCCTGAGACTCACTCCATGGAGGGGAGGGAGAGAGCACGAGAGAGAGGGAGGGAGAATAAGGGAGGGGAAAAAGCTGGGGGGGGGGGGGGGGGGGGGGGGGGGGGGTAGGAGGGAGAGAAAATGGAGGAGGGGGGGACGAGATGTTGAGCGAGGGAGTGAGAGAGAAACAGATACAAACTGTGGTGGGCGGTGAGAATACCCCTTTTAAAAATTTTCTCCTACATCATTTACCGCTCTGGGAAGGAGGCAGGAGCTCTGGATGCTCTCGTCTAGGCAGGCTGAACCAGGGTGGGGGAGGGGGCTACGTCAGGGGAAGGGGAGGGGAGGGGGCTACGTCAGGGAGAGGGGAGGGGAGGGGGCTACGTCAGGAGGAGGGGAGGGGGGGCGTGGGCAGGGCGGGGAAGCAGCAGCACTTGAACTCTCCTGGAGGCAGCCTCCGGTCTAGCCGCCGCTCCTCCTCCTCGCGGCCCACGCTGCAGTCGACGCCGGCCCACCAAGCCCAGCGAGAGGGACCCAGCCTGCTAGAGACCCAGCCTGGTAGAGACCACGGTGGCTCACCATGAGTGGGACCACACACCGTCCACACCATGCCGCCCCGCTGTGGTCAGATCTCCCGTGTCGTTGTGCGATAGGCGCAGGTAACTTGAATGTGTCGCTTTTTCCTTTGCATGTGTTGTGTTTGTGTCTGAGCGCTCGGCGCCACATGCTCATGAATAAGTAATGCATCCGGGCGTGGGGTCGATACTGGGTGGCTTTCGAGCTGTTTTGAGCTGCGGTATTTTTGGTTTTTGTAGGCTTTTCATTCGGATACGGGATTTGGGGAAATTGTCTCACTTTGAGGAGTTAGCTGTGTAGTTTGTTTGACGCTATAGCGCAATGGTGCGTCCTTCTTCCTTGAGCCCTACCACAGCTTTCACGTGATTACTCAACCACGGTTTGGTCGTTTAGTGACTGCAATCAGGGCTCCTGATCCAATGCTGTGGTGATCTCCACCCGGACCCGGGCAGGATGTCGTCGCAGCAGCCCCCATCGTTCTCTCGCTCTCTGCAGGCGTCTCGACGTCGCAGAGCCGGCATTGTTACTGTGGAAGTGTCGAGCGGTGATGGTGTAAAGTAGGTCGTGGTGGAGAGTGGGGGAATCTGGATCAACTGCTGCTCACATTTATAAATAACCAAACTCCCTTCCCTCACCTCGCTTGGGTCCCGGGCCCCTTTGATGTCTCCTCTCATTCTGCGCGGTGTTCCTCTTCTGAACCGTTGGTCTTTAACGGTTTATGTAGAACATCTCAGAAAGGCGGACGATATTTCAGCACTACGCATGACTGCTGTAGCTGTCGCCCTGGCAACTCATAACTCATCCATTATGAATCTCCTACTGCAGGATTTATGGCTGTGGTTTTATGGGCAGACTTGCAGGGAGGGAGGTGGACGTCTGAACGTGGGTCCTATGTGGCAGACGACATCAGCAGGGCCATTTCAAACCTCCTCCTGAAGATTTGCTTTTTCTTTATTTATTTTTTCTACGTTCAGAAAAACTTTTATGCCAGTTGTGTCTTGCTGGTCATGTACCAACTAGCATTACTCTAAGACTGGCCGGTTCCATAAGGTTTAATGCAGATATATCCTTTCATTAGAGTGATGCACGTACTAAATGTACAACTCAAAATTTAAACAAATGGTTTTTATTTCTGTTTGCTTGAGCTAAAGTGCTACGACGTGCTAAACACTATTGATAGGAAGAGTTGGCGCTCCTTTTGATTGTTCACCTGAGCTTAAGTGAGCTTTGTGCACACGCCCAGTAAACTCGGCGGGCTCCTCCCACACACTGGAGCTTAGGGGCTCACAGGACACACACCTGGGCTGAACACACACAGTCACTCTTTGCTCTCTGTATACTCCAGTAGGTCAGATGCGCAGAAAGGTCCTTCTCATCCATTATTTAAAATGTGGTTCCCGAGAATGTTTCAAAATTGACCTCTTTTCTCTAACCCCCCCATCTCTTTGTCTCGCTCTCGCTTTCTCTCTCTCTCTCTCTCTCTCTCTCTCTCTCTCTCTCTCTCTCTCTCTCTCTCTCTCTCTCTCTCTCTCTCTCTCTCTCTCTCTCTCGCCCTTGCTCTCGCTCTCGTTCTCTCTCGTTCTCTCTCTCTCTCTCTCTCTCCCTCACCCTTACTCTCGCTCTCGTTCTCTCTCGTTCTCTCTCGTTCTCTCTCTCTCCCTCTCTCTCTCTCTCTCTCTCCCTCTCTCTCTCTCTCTCTCTCTCTCTCTCTCTGAAGCTGTCTTTTGCAGAGGACCAAGGGGAAGGACAGAAGGCTGGCCTGGACTCTAAAGAGCTGCTGTTTCTGGTCCAGATCGGCTGCCAGGTACCATTCCTATCACACAACACTTCATCATCTTAATAGAAACATGAGGCGGACCCCTGACCGCTCCATGTATCATCTCAGGGTTGTTCCGTGCAGGGCTGAAGCTGGCTGGTGAAGAGGTCCTTTAAGGAGTGTGTTGTGTTCTTTGCACTCTCTAGAGCTGAAGCTGGCTCATGAGAGGTCCTTTAAGGTCATTGCTGTGATGTTTGCATGGCTGGAGCTGGCTTGTAAAGAGGTCCTTTATGGACCTTGTTATGTTTTGTGCAGGGCTGAAGCTGGCTTGTAAAGAGGTCCTTTAAGGACCTTGTTATGTTTTGTGCAGGGCTGAAGCTGGCTGCTGAAGAGGTCCTTTAAGGACCTTGCTGTGATGTTTTCAGGGCCGGAGCTGGCTTGTGAAAAGGTCCTTTAAGGTCCTTGCTGTGTTTCTTTCAGAGCTGAAGCTGGCTCGTGAAGAGATCCTTTAAGGACCTTGCTGTATTTCTTGCAGGGATGAAGCTGGCTCGTGAAGAGGTCCTTTAAGGACCTTGCTGTGTTTCTTTCAGAGCTGAAGCTGGCTCGTAAAGAGGTCCTTTAAGGACCTTGCTGTGTTTCCTTTAGAGCTGAAGCTGGCTCGTGAAGAGATCCTTTAAGGACCTTGCTGTGTTTCTTGCAGGGCCGGAGCTGGCTCGTGAAGCGGTCCTTCGAGGACTTCAGGGTGCTGGACAAGCACCTCCATCTGTGTATTTTCGACCGGCGTTTCTCCCAGCTAGCCGAGCTGCCTCGCCATGAAACACTGAAGGGACCCGATGAGGTGGGTTGGAAAAAAAACACCAGGCCCTGCTATTGGCCAGAGACGCTGGTGCTTCTGCCCTGATTGGCTAAAGGACCCCTCAGGGCCAGTTATTTTCCTTTATGACTGCAGAAGCTGCCCTTTAATATAAAAATCCTTCTTAATATTATTATAAGATTAAACTTAATGGGGTTATCATCATAAACAGCAGTTTTATGCAACTATACCAGTAAGAAATATTTGTATTATTAGTCACTGTAAATCATGTATAATACTTTCATAATACTGTTACACTGAACACGTTGTACCCAATATCTATCCAATATCAACTCGGGTGATCAACTACAATATCACATAACATAACAGCAGTATCATGGGGATGGAGGATAGTGTAGTGGCTGGGGTGTCGACTCCCCAATGTCAATAGCTAACATGGAGGCATACTTAATCAGGTTGCCTCACCGCTACCTGTTTACGATACGTTTCTGAATCCACGCTGTCACTTTGGATAAAAGCTTCTGCTGCATGATATTTCCTCTCCGGGATTAATGAAGTACTTAACTAGTAAATAAAAGATGACCCTTCTCCACCTCGGATACAAAACTTGCTCTCAACGGGGGGAGGGCAGTCTGAGGACATGTGCACCATGTTCCCACTAACGGATTCTCTCCGTCTCTCTCCTGTGTGTCACCAGTGTGTCACCAAGATGCTGGCCGCATACCTTTCCCAGTTCTCTGCCCTGGCTGACAACAACATCAACTGCGGTCCGGTCTTGACGTGGATGGAGGTAGCTTTTCATCAGCACGTACTGCGTATTGAACTCCCGCCTCCAAAGGGCCAAAAGGCTTTGAGTCATCCATCAATGTCGGATGTACCGCACCGCACACAACGATAACCCATTATCGTCAGACAAGTCTGAAACCGTGATGCATCACATCGGCTCCATTTGGAGCATAACAGAACAGACAAATGAAGACAAGAAAACAAATACAAACATTTAACAAGAAAATACAAACACTGAAAACCAATATCCAAGACCTTTCAACGTACATTTGATGGGTGAATAAACGCTCTATATTTCATTAGTGGACTGAGTGTCGCACAGAAGAGGACTTAGCATTGTGTAGCGTCTTATCCTAGCTATCTTTGTTGTATAGTGGGGAATTGGTTAACCTAATGATTGTTAGTGCTTGGCACTTGTTTCTATGAAAATCCTTACTGAACCGACAGCGATATATTGTTTCTCTTTCTTCCGACAAATGTACTGTAAGTCGCCTTGGAAAAAAATCATTTGCTGAATGCTTAATGTAATGTAAATGTAAATCTGGTGTTGTGACCCACGTGTCTCGCGTCTCTCCCTCCCGGACAGATCGACAACAAGGGGAACCACCTGCTGGTGTCTGAGGAGTCCTCCATCAACGTGCCGGCCATCGCCGCCGCCCACGTCACCAAGCGGTACACCGCCCAGGCCCCGGACGAGCTGACCTTTGAGGTGACCCCCGTGACGTCACACGCCGCGCACACAAACTGAGCAATCGGTTCAGTGCAGAGAAATTGAAACACCTGCATTTGTGTAGTTGGTGTAGTTGGTGCAGTTTGTGTTGTGCGTGAAAGCAGAGGTAGACAAACACTAAATACAAATAATACACGTGACTTGGCCACACTTGGGAAGAAATTGTTTTCCTGTGTTTACTTTTCAATGTCTTGTTTCTTGGTGTACTTTATGTGATCGTCCTGGGCTTTCTGAAAGGGCCATCATGCTGTGTCTTTATATTGCCTCTACGGTCTAATCTAAAAATAACCCTATTCCAGGTGGGGGACATTGTGTCGGTCATCGACATGCCCCCTAAAGAAGACACTGGCTGGTGGAGGGGGAAGCACGGCTTTCAGGTAGAGACAACTCTATGTATCTGTATATTAGATAATACATCTGATCTTCTCTTTATTGCTAGGGTAGGCCATTTATTTTATAAGCATTTTTGTCATATTTGTTAAAATTCTCTGCCAGCAATCGATAATGAAATGCTCTGACCACAAAAAAAGGTATCCCTAGCTTCTGTGAATTGATTGGCTGGCTCACCTGTCTGTCATCCTACCTACCCGGCTACCTGTGCACACACATGACCGAAGTCTTCCACAAGGATGGACAGACCCACTACCAAAGCTAGCGAGCAAGTCATGCGCTTTGGGGGAGTGGCTTTAGAGATGGGCCTGAAGGGAGGGGAGGGGTTAATTTGGTTTCAGCAAGTCAAATTTAAGACTTTTTAAGACCTTTTTAATACCACATTGAATGAAATTTAAGACCTAAAACACGCGATGGTGGGGGTTGGCAACAGACGCAAGGCAACTTCGGAAACGGACGTCTTCCAGCCAACTGTCCTTGAATTTGCACCTACCCATTGTCGCAGACTATCTAGCAAGCACGCAGATAATCGTTTATATATGCAGTTTGCAAGAAAGAAGCCTCTCTACATGTCCTTCCTGAAAAATCCCACGAGAAAAAAAAAAAAGCAGTCCTGCCCCGACAAATTTAAGACCTTGCGTTGCAGTATTTAAGACCAGCATATGACATTTTGTAATGAATTTAAGACTTTTTAAGGCCTTAAATTTAGAAACTTGAATTTAAGACTTTTTAAGACTTTTTAAGGATACGCGGACACCCTGGGTTGGATACTTTTAAAATCGAGCTCACTCTGGCTGGTTTCTCCAAAGTTGCCTTCCCCAGCTCAGAGTGAATCATGTTGAAACAGCGGCCCTCCCCCCCCCCCTCCTCTCCCACGCAGGTCGGCTTCTTCCCCTGCGACTGCGTGGAGCTGATAAGTGAGAAGATGCCCCCCACTGTGGAGAGTGCCATGCCAAAGCCAGGTACCTCCTATCTGTCCCCCTCCAAAGAAGGATTCCACGGCTTTCAACTCTCTGCTTGTGATGATGCAACCCGCCACAGATGAAGCACTTTGTTGTTTTTACCGCTCATGTCGAGCTACTCTCTGTGGCTTCAGATTGAACTGTTATGTAATATTAATAAATCTTTCTGATTCCTATTGCTACTCTGCTCTCTACAGGTTGTTTTTTTAATTTGGTTCTTTTGTAGTTGCACTTTCTAGTCACAGAAAAGTAACTGCTTAATGACCAAATGTGTGTGTGTGTGTGTGTGTGTGTGTCTGTATCTTTTTGTGTGTGTGTGTGTGTGTGTGTGTGTGTGTGTGTGTGTGTGTGTGTGTGTGTGTGTGTGTGTGTGTGTTTCAACACTCCCAGTGTGTAAGAAGCACGGCAAGCTGGTGACCTTCCTGCGGTCCTTCATGAAGTCGCGGCCCCCCCCCCAGAAGCTGCGCCAGCGGGGGATCCTGAAGGAGAGGGTGTTCGGCTGCGACCTGGGAGAGTACCTCCATAACTCGGGATATGAAGGTCAGAGCTGCCAGGCCTGGTGGGGGATGCACTTGTTATAAGACTGTGATAAACACTGTTATAGATGAATCCTGTGGTTGTTATAAGACTTGGATGAACCCGGCAGCAGGTGAATCCAGTGGTTGTTATAATACTTGGATCAACCCTGCAGTAGATGAATCCCAGTCACCTGGTTGCACAGTAATCTTCATCTCTCTTTGGGTTGTATTCTAAATCTTTATGCTAATCCAGAATGTAAGAATCAAATCCAAGAACCTGAATTCGGATTTGAAGGTCGTCAGTAAGACATGTGTGTCTAAATCAACTTCCTGTCAATTGCTGCGTGCTTTGAATACACCGGAAGCAAGACCCAAACTTAATATCAAGGTCTGATAAAGTTGTACAATATCTGTGCATTTCAACTTAACCTCACAAACATTTAACTGATGACATGATGATCTGGTTGAGTGTGTTTTGGGGCAATAGGGCCATCCATTCTAAGAATATATGCCCTTTCAGTATACAGAGGTGCTTAAGATACAATAAGAGAAGATAACTTAATTAATCCCCTGGAGGGGAAATTCCTGTGTTACAGCACAGCAGCAGAAGGATAGGATATAATTTAGGATTATAGCTTACAACGATTTACATTTACTGTGGTTATCAGATTCTGATTCTGGTTGCTCTGACCGTGTTCCTGCTCTGCAGTGCCCAAGGTGGTGCGGAGCTGTGCAGAGTTCATTGAGAAGAACGGCGTGGTGGACGGCATCTACAGACTCTCTGGGATCTCCTCCAACATCCAGAAACTCAGGTGCGTCCCCCTCTCCTGGACCGCCATGAACAAGATGGGTCTTTTTGTGACTCCTGGCCAGAACTACCAGTCTAGACCAGTTGAGTCTAGACCTGAATGTGGAATCGGGTTTAAAGTACAAACATGCCATTACTTGTCATTTTGTTGTTAAACACAACCTGGAACTCAAATCACGGGTC
Organism: Gadus morhua; assembly: GCF_902167405.1. Lineage (NCBI taxonomy): Eukaryota > Metazoa > Chordata > Actinopteri > Gadiformes > Gadidae > Gadus > Gadus morhua. Next base: position 12,992,376 of record NC_044063.1, read on the forward strand.
AAAGCAAACACTGATACCCCTGTGAGGGTTTTCCCACGCTAGCATATCGTCACGAAGCATTCAATCCTCAACAATGAGACGGACAACCAGCATATTAAGATCCCCTTCCACCATCCCCTCCCCTCCCCTCCCCTCCCCTCCCCTCCCCTCCCCTCCCCGACCACCCACCCCCTCCATCCCATGTCCCGTCCCTGTTCTCACGCCCCGTGCCCAGGCATGAGTTTGACTCGGAGCAGGTGCCAGACCTCAGCCGGGACGTGTTCAGACAGGACATCCACTCGGTGGGCTCCCTGTGCAAGCTGTACTTCAGAGAGCTGCCCAACCCGCTGCTCACCTACCAGCTGTACGAGAGGTTCTCCGTGAGTACCGCCGTCGTAGTGGGGGGTCTGGGCAGGCTCCAGGCCGGGGGGGGGGGGGGGGGGGGGGGGGGCTCGGTACTATTAAAGATATAACAGTTTCTGCCTTGGGGGGCCCAGGCTGGCCAAGGTCCAGGGCGGGGGGGGAGGGGTCCCAGTCTGGGTACTATGAGAGACTTCCAATGAACAGAACTGCCATGGGGGCTCCTGTTTGGCTCTGGACCAGGGGGGGTCCCAACCTGGGTACTATCAGAGGCTCCAGTGAACAGAACCACCGTGGTGGATTCCCCGGGTGGCTCCAGTCCAGGGAAAAGGGATTTGATCTCATAAGGCTGGGTTGGGGTTGGATCTATATCCAGGCGCTAGGAACAGGCATTAAAGGTCAGAGGATGGTAAAATAGTTTTAAACCGAGCATCTGCTGAGATAGAGCAGTCTCTGTTAATCTGTGGCCGGTAAAAGAACATTAAAGGATTCATTGGTCGTTTTGTTTGATGGGTTTAAAGCGCAGGGTCGGTGCATTCAGAGGAGCTTTCTACGAACACAAAGATGCGGATTAAGCCCACTGGCCGAGGGAGACGCAGAGTGTGAATGTCAAGCAGCTCTCTAAAGAGGGACGCTTTCTTCTTCTTCTGTGCCCTCCCAGGACGCCGTGTCTGCCTCCACAGATGAGGAGAGGCTGGCCAAGATCCACAACGTCATCCAGCAGCTGCCCCCTCCGCACTACAGGTCTGTCTTGCTCACTGGCGCACCCTGGTGGCTGTTTTGGGAATGTCACCTCTTAGGGATACTGTATGTGGCTGCTAAATCTGTGGTTCTCAAACGTTTTTTTTACTAATGAATTTTTTACTTTATATATATATATAATAATGTCTTATTTTTTATGGGGTATTTATTCAACTAAAGTACCCCCTTACACCAGAACAAATTAATGTTTGGAGGGATTATTTTTTTAATTTATATAAATATTGAAGTTTAATGAGGCAGTTTATTTGGTTAACATTAAAGGGGTGCTGCAAGTACTTTAGGTTTGGTTAACAACAAGGACTTTGCTTATGATTAATTTCATTCATTGGAGGGATTTACAGAACTTGTACACTACTATTCAGATACACTTAAAGGGGACATATTATGAAAACAGCACTTTTCCTGGGATTTGGGGTGTTGTTGTGGGTAGATGGTGCTCCCACACGCATTCAAACTTTGAAATAAGTCTGTACATGATTTTTTGAGTGAGATACGCATTTCTGGAAGCAGCCCGCCTCCAGCTACCAAGCGAGCGAGTCAGTTTCGGCGCCCCCTCCTACGTCGGAAGGGGGCACATTTGAATATTACCTCCCACTTCCCCACTCCCCTCCAATCAGCTTCGCTAAGATATTGTGGACCAGCGGACGAGCAGCTCCGGCGGGGGGAACTCGGCGCTAGCCCTGCAGCTAAGCTCCGGGAGTACAATCCCTTTCTCTGGCGCCGAGCTCACCCCGCCGGAGCTGCCGCCGAAGGGAAGTCGGGAGGAGGAGACATGGAGTAGAAAGGGATTGTACTCCCGGAGCTGAGCTGCCAGACTGCCGCTGAGCTACCCCAGCCGGAGCTGCTAGTCCGCTGGAGCTGCCACCTAGCTTCGGCGCCAGTTCAGCTCCCAGAGTACACCGCCGGAGCTGCCGGACTGCGGCCGGACGGCTTCGACGGTGGCTGGCAGCTCCGGCGCGGATAGCTCGGAGGCAGTCCGGCAGCTCAGCTCCCGGAGTACAGTCCTTTTCTTCTCCATGTCGCGGTTCATGGACTTCAGAGAGTCAATGCCAAAGTTCCTTCCCCCCCTATTCTTCTCAACCATGGCCGAGATATCCCCCACTACGAGTCTTTACTTGTGGAAGTACCAGAGACGTCAGCTTGACGCAGTCTTTATTATTCATAATATCATCCGAGGCGCACATAGCTTTTGGCCGTGATATTAGATAGATTATATAAATACCCGTATATAATATTATCATTATGATATATTATATTACATAGATATAGAGCTCCAGGAGTCAGCAAACGGCAACAATCCCTTCTCCTCCATGCTGTGGTTCAGCTCATTGGTCAATGGGCAGCAGCTAATTTGCATCAACGCTACAGACACAAGAAAGGCTATTTCCATCAAACAGCTTCAAAAACATGTTTTCTGGAACTCAAATACTATGTTTACTTGTTGGGAAAACACCATAATATGTCTCCTTTAATATTCACCTTTTCCGAATACCCAACCCCCTGCAACCCTTCACAGCGCCCCTAGGGGCAACGAACCCCCACGTGAAAACCGCTGTACTGTATTACGCTTTTTCTCTTTCTTCCATGCTCAGCAGTTTCTATTTTTAGTCTGTTGCTATTTGTTGAGGTTCACATTGGGAGGTGATGCTCTGTATTCGGTGAAGTTCCACTGTCAGCATACTATAGTGATACGTACAGAAGATAATAGCACATTTAACAGGAGGACTATTTAGCAGAGCGCTCTTTGCCTGGGGTCAAACTACAGTCACTGGCTAAAGCTTATCATGAATGATTCACCCTGCGGGGTTGAGTTGTAAGGGACACGAGAGAGACGTCCTATTGTCAGTCGCCCTGGGACTCCCTCTGCTGGTGACAGAGGGGACTGCAGTCCTGAGTCGACTCGATAGAAAGGACTGGATACTTTGTATTCTTGGGGCCATTCCCTGTCAACTCCTGAGGCTGATGTTTGTGTAATTCCTGGAGGACTTTCAGTTTCTGATGAACTCACACAAGCCCGTCTGGCTCCACCGATCACTCCACGGTGAAGGTCAATGAGATCCCATTGGTCCCCACTCAGTTCGGTCTGAACGACTTCTCAAACCTCTTGACCATGTCGACCCTCTTCTGAGAGGCTGCCACGCGATTGGCTGATTAGGAGATTATCTTCCCCAAGCAGACCTACCCTCATAAACCGAGGGAAACCTTCAAGATTTATTCAAATTTGATTTGTTTACAGAGGATGAAACCCTTGAGATGTGGCATCTTGTTGTCAAGGGGGTCCTTGACAACATGGAGGTTATGAGACATGTGCACGACATAAAAACCATCAACATAGTAACATCATCAAGGACACACAATTAGTGCTTTTGAACCATCCCAAACCGTACCATCTGCTACTTTGTGTGTCAGCTATACAAATAATGAACGACACACAAAATTAATGAACAGACCAAATAACATGTCAAAGTGCTGGGTTTAATTAAAGTGAAGGCACGCCCAGATCAAGGTGTCTGTTGCCTCCCCAGGAGCCTGGAGTTCCTGATGAGGCACCTTTCCCGCCTGGCCACCTTCAGCCCCATCACCAACATGCACACCAAGAACCTGGCCATCGTCTGGGCCCCCAACCTGCTCAGGTAGCACACAGGGACACACACAGGGAGGCATATATAGGGACACACACGTACTCACTCACTCACGCACGCACTCACTGACTCACTCACTCACTCAAGCGCACAGAGGGACAAACAAACACACACACACACACACAGGGACACACACAAACTCTATCTCTCTCTCAATCACTCACTCAATAACACACAGGGACACACACTCATTCACTCTCACGCACACAATTAGCCCCGTTCCCCGGCGGCGGCGCGCCTTTCCTTCTGGGACTAATCCGCGACGGGAACTAGGGCAGATCTCCGTGGCGTTGTGGGCCGGTGAACTGGGTCAGCCTGTACTGTAGCGCGTGTCTCCGTGTGCGTGCGTCCCCCAGGTCCAAGCAGATCGAGTCGGCCTGCTTCAGCGGCACAGCGGCCTTCATGGAGGTCCGCATCCAGTCGGTGGTGGTGGAGTTCATCCTGAACAACACGGAGAAGCTGTTCAGCTCCAAGCTCAACCCCGCCATACGGGACGGCACAGGTGGGCACGGGGGGGAAGGACCTGGCCCACTGGGAAGGGGGGTGTGTGTCTGTGTGTGTGTTTATACTGGTGTGGTTGTGGGCTTTTTGTGTGTTTGTGTTTATGCTGATTTGTGTGTGTTTTTATGCTGCTGTGGGTGTGTGTTTATGCTGGTGTGTATGTGTGTGTGTTGCTAGTGTATGTGTGTGTGTTGCTAGCATATCTTATGCTAGTGTGTGCGTTTATGCTGGTGTGGTTGTGTGTGTGTGTGTGTCCCTGTGCATGCCTGTGTGTGCATACGACCATGCAAGTGGCTATGGTGTGTGTGTGTGTGTGTATGGTTGCGTGTGTGTGTATGTGTGTAGACGTGCGTGCGTGCTCATACAAGGCCTACCCGTGCTCCCTGTCTGACCCCCCCCCCCCCCCCCCCCCCCCCCCAGGTAACAACACCCTCTCCAGGCCCAAGTCCCTCCTGGTGTGCTCCCCGTCCACCAAGCTCCTCTCGCTGGAGGAGGCGCAGGCCCGCACCCAGGCCCAGCTCGGCTCCCCCGCCACCACGCCCTCGCTCTCCCCCAGCGAGTACATCGAGGTGGGCGAGGGCCCAGGGGCCCTGGGCGGCAAGTTCCACACCGTCATCGAGCTGCCGGCGGAAAGGTATGGCGCCGGGAGATTGTGATCCGGTCTGCCGCCGGCTCTCATGGGTTCTGCAGTGTTGTGGACCCAAGGTGTTCCCTCTGTCTATAGTCTATAGCCAAAGCAAATAGGATTTTTATTAGTCTCTGTTTGTCATGATGACCTTAATTCTTTCCACATGGCTTTTAGGAGACCTGCCACCGGCTGGTTCAATCCCTGTAGATTTAACATTCAGTAATGTGTATATGTTTTTGATAGCCCCGGCTACCCTATCTCCTTTTTGATATTTGCCGGGGCAATCATCACACGATAAGGTGAAATGCACTTTTTTGTAGTTGGACAGATAACAGAAAGCAATCTGGAGGTGTTCTTTGTTTTGGCAGCAAACGTCTTCCCGGTAAGGGGAAGAAGTCTCCCGTGGGGAACTGGCTCTCCTTCTTTCACCTGGGAAAGTCGCACTCAGTCTCCAAACGCAAGCTGAAACGCCACCCCAGCGAGCCCAACGACATCAAGAGTATCCCACTGCCAGGTCAGACCACACCTAACCTGGTCTCGTCTTGTCTCGACTCGTCTCCTCTCCTTTCCTCTCCCCTTCGCTCCTCCCTTCTCTTCTCCTCTCTTATCCTCTCCCCTTACCTCCTTTCCTTTCCTCTCCTCTCCTGCTCTCCCCTGTTCTTTCCTCTCCTCCCCTCTCCTCTCTCCTTCTAGTCCTCTTCTCTCCATTCCAACAGATACAAAGCATGGATGTAGCGTCAATGACGTCACTGATTGGTTGACACACGGCCATTTTTGAGAATGTTAATATGTCTTCAAAGGCCATTAGAGGAACATCATGTTAGTCTCCACCGCCTGGACTTCACAAACAGGCTGTCACGGCTGCCGTATGCATGCCCACTATATCGACAGCAGCCACTTGTGTCTCCCCCCGGATGTATGATGGATGGACCAGCCTCCCAGCTGGTACAGTCCACTGGGTACGCTGGCATTGGTCGATCTGTCCATCCGTCACGTCCGGGTGGACCCTCCCACATGTGACGATAACCCGATAGAGTGGGTGTCAACCGTCTCCTGACCTGTTTGTTGGTTTGAATCCCTCTGACACCTCTGGCGGCGACCCAGGTGGGCGGGGCCACGGCGGAACCATACGCTCTACGAAGAGCGAGGAGTCGCTGACGTCGCTGCATACCATCGAGGGTAATTACCACCGCACGTTTTACATTTCATTTGAATTAATGAATCTTAATTATTTTTTCTGTTTAATCTTTACACAATTACTCAAATTCAGGTTCTAATGTATTATGGGTCTAATGTATTATTGCATATTTTAAACTATTTCATTAAATATTAGCAGTTAACACTCCCCGTGCCCATTAGTACGATAGTGGCCGGTATATCACGTTGATGCCATATTATGTTTGATGCTAAGCTGCGATTGCTAATATGTGTGTGTCTGTATGTGTACGTGTATGTGTGTGCTTGTACTTGCGTCTGTATGTGTGTATGCGTGTGCATGTGTATGAGTGAATGTCTGCGTGTGTGTATGCGTGTGCATGTGTATGAGTGAATGTCTGCGTGTGTGTGTGTGTACTTGCATGTGTAAATCTGTGTGTGTTTGTATGTTTTGTGTGTTTGTGTTTGTTTGTATGTGTCTGTGTGTTTTGTGTGCATTTGTATTTGTCTGTGTGCATTGTGTGTGTGTTTGTATTCGTCTGATTTGTCTGTGTGTGTGTGTGCGTGCGCTCGTGCTCCCCCCCCCCCCCCCTCCAGCTGAGCCCTCGGCCTACCGTCCCTCGCGGCCACGCTCCACCAGCGAAGCGCTGTCCCTCTCCTGCAAGGTGGAGGAGCCGGCGACACGCGTCGACGGTCACCACGGCAACCGCCCCGCTACCACGGGGCACCGCCTGCTGCTCTCCCCAGCCCCGCCCCCGGCGGAGGAGGAGGACGACGACCTGGACGACCTCAGCCCGCCGGCGCCTGGGAGCTTCAACTTGGACTTCGACCCCATGTCCTTCCAGTGCAGCCCGCCCGCCGCCATCCCCGGGCCGCGGCAGCACGCCCGCCATGACGGCGGCTCCCGGAAGGGCGTGGCCGGGGGCTCCGGGCCCCCCGTCTCCTCCCCTCCCAACGGCGTTCCGGGCCCCTCCCGCTCCCCGGACCTCCGGGGCGGGAGGAAGGCCGGCCAGCCGCCGTCGTCGCCGTCTAAACTCAGGAAGTCCGTCAAGACGCAGCGCATCACCTCCGCCTCGGCCGCCGCCGCCGCAGCTCCGACCACGCGGGCCGACGTGATCGCTTCGTCGTCTTCCCACCGCGGCCACCAGGGGCCGCCGCCGCCGCCGGACACGCCCCCGCCGGTCCCCACATCCTCGCCGCCGTCGGAGCGCTGCGAGGCGGGCCCCCGGGGCGCCTGCGGGGCCCGCAGCCCCCACAGCAGCCAGTCCAGCCAGGCCTCGGCCCTCACCGAGCTCAGCCAGGCCGCTCAGAGCCTGCCCGACCCAGGTCAGTACGGGGGCACACGGGGCACAGGGTGGGGCCCCTGGGAACACAGCTCTGGGGGGTCTCGTCGGGGGTAGCGGCCATATGTTTGTTTTAAGATGTGTTTTATCTCGTCTTAAAGGTTGCATCAGCGATTCTAGGCCAAAACATCAATCATCACATTCATCTGATCTTTCCTCACCATCCGCTAGCTGCCTGGCCCTAAGCAGGCCGTCCAAAAAACGCGTCTCTGTAGGCAGGTTATGCTCGGAGATCGTACACAAAACAAATGGTACTACAAACCACTCCAAAACCTAAATAAATAGTAATCCAACCAATCACCGACAAGGGGAAGGTGTTGTGGGGTTTGGAGCTGAATTCATTACAGTTTTTTCTGGATGCTCGAAACACGGAAGGGAGGGGTGAGCTTGCTGTTTGTTTGGGATCCGACTTCAAATACCAACAGAAGAGACGTCACCCAACATCGCTGATTCAACCTTTAAACGTTTGTTTATGGACGATTTTGTTGTTTGAATACGTGCATGTTTATTTATTGATCACTACTTAGTAATATCCGTATTAATAATTAAGAGTGCGTGTGATTTGTTAATCAAATAAAACAACCTAGTAGTAAGTGTTTCTCCCTCCGTGTATTGAATGCCATAGTAATAATAATTATATGATAATAGTAATAACTAAGGACTAACCATCGTGTCGGACTGTCTCACCAGCGCTCCTCGGTTTCTTATCCCAGCTTTCATGTGTTGTTGTCGTCATGGCGTCTCCTCACAGCCTTGTTCGTCCTGTCATACTGTAGCATGGTCTGTCTTATCCCCCCCCAGGAGCAGATAGACTTGTGAGTTCAGTGTCTGTGCTCCCACCCCATCCCCCCATGACGAGCGCCGCCCGCAAGCTAGCCCTGGCCCTGGCCGAGTCGGCGCAGAAGGCCAGCGAGGCCGCGCCCCCCCCAGCGGAGGACCGCCGCCTCCTCCGCCCACCACGGCCACCACCGCAGCCCCTCCTACCCGTCCCCCCCGCCCCAGCGCCCGGACGGCCCCCACCCGGCCGACAGGACCCCCCCCACGCGGCCCTCCGTCCTCCACCTGCAGGTGCAGTACTGCGGGCCCCGAGGCGGCCAGTCCGAGCGGGGCTCCCCCCAGCTCCTCTCGGACCCCCACCGCTGCCAACACCCCTCCCACCACCTGCTGCCCACGCACCGCTGTTGCGAGTCCCCGCTGCAGGAGCCCCCGGGGAGCCCCAACGCCAGCCCGCTGGGTTCCGGGGGCCCGGAGGAGGGCCGCCCCAGGAGGCGCTGCCAACGGAGGGACCGGGGCCCGCTGAGGGCCCCCACGACAGAGGAGGAGGACGAGGAGGTGGTCCGAGGGGGCCCCGACGACGGGCGGTGGGCGGAGCCGACCTACCACAACGTGGGCGTGTCCACGCCCACCCAGTCCGCCTTCTGCGCCGTACGGAGCCCGTCCGGCGGCGGCGGCGGCGCCGTCTACGCCAACAGCGACTCGGTCAACGTCTTCAACTTCAGGACCGTCCTGGCCGAGAGCCCCATGCCCGGCTCGGTGGGGGAGGTCCTGCCCCGGCCGCCCCCGCTCTCCCCCGGCCCCCGCTACGACGAGAGGACGGCCATGGCGGTGGCGGCGGCCATGGAGGACGTCTACGGCCGGCGCCACGGCGGCGTCCTGCCCGGCCCCCCGCGGTCGCCCCTCTACCCCCGGCCCGACGCCCTGCCCTTCCACCTGTCCCGCCCCGACGCTGCGTTCCGCCACTCCACGGAGGGCCGCTATCCCGGCACCCTGGGGCCCAAGCACCCCTCGTCGCCCCAGTACGGCGGCCGCCCCGGCCATGGCGGCGAGCTGCTGATGGGCGGCGGCGGCCTCCGGGGGCCGTGGGAGCGTCCGGACGAGGGCCGCCTGCGGCACCCGGCCATGCGGCGGGCGCGCTCCTTCCACGCGCCGCAATTCAGCCACTACGAGATCGCCGAGGCGGAGGTGGTCCCCCCCGAGGCCCTCTACTACGTCCAGAAGCCCCCCGGCTCGGAGCCGCCGTACCGCTGGCTGCTCCAGTCGGACTTCCACCCCTCGGCGCCGTTCGAGGCTGCGCCCGCCCCGTACAGCGGCCGCTACGGCGGCCACTTCCCCACGGACGGCCCCGCCGCCGGGGACCCGCGCTTCTACGGCGAGGCCTTCCGGCCGGGGGGCATCCGGCACAGCCAGTCCTACACCCTGCGCTCCACCGTGGAGAGCACGCTGGAGCCCGACTACTACCAGCCCCCCCCTCCCCTGCCGCCGCCCCCCCCACCGCCACGCCCCCTCCCCCCACCGGGACCTCTTCCTGGACCGCAGGGAGGCAGTGTTCTACGAGGCCCGGGACGCGGACTCCTTCGGGCGGAGGGTCTACCAGCCGGTCCGGGACCACAACGAGGGGAGGTACCACAGCCCCACGCCAGCCGCGCCCTACCAGCGCCCCTCGCCCCCCCCCGCGGACCCCCGCGGCCGGGAGATCATGCACACCAGGAGCCGCTCGGACCCCGGCAACGCCTGCCTGTTCTCTGGGGCCGGCGGCGGGGGGGACCAGCAGCGCGAGGCGTCAGTCGTCACGGTGACGGCGCTGTCGCCAGGCCACCAGGCGCCGGCGCTCCACGTCAAACCGGAGGCCGCTCAGGAGCCCCCGCAACGCAAGAGGGAGAGCGTCCACAGGCGGGGCCCGGCCCCCGAGGGGCCCCCGTCCAAGCTCCCGCAGAGGCTCCCGCCGGATCCCCGGCGGGACCAGCCCCCGCTGCGCAAAGTCCCGTCCCTCCCCGAGAGGAGCCGGCCCCAGCCCCGACGCCAGGACCAGGGCGGGGGCGGGGGGGGGAACAGAAGCCACTCCAGGGGCCGCGAGCACGACCGGCTGACCCTCAGCAACGCCGTCAACAGCGCCGGGGGCCCCGCCAGGTCGGGGGTCCACAGGAGGGCGGGGCGCTCGCAGAGCATCAAGGAGAACCGCCGCCTGCACCAGGCTAACCCCCCCGGGGCCCCCCTGGGCTCCGAGCCGCAGGGGGGCCCCGGCGGCCCCGCCCCGCCACACAGAAGGACCCAGAGCACGCGGGTGCGGCCCACACGCTACGAGAACGCCGAGGGCTACTACGCCACGCCCAAGGCTAAGGCCGCGAGGGCCCCTAAAGCCGGAGCGGGGTACTTCCCCGGTCACGGCTGCATGTCCCCCCACCGCCACAGACTGCTGTCCAAGGCCCTGGGCCAGGGGCCCTTCTACCATGCTGGAGGGAGATCAGAGGCAGGGGTGTACGAGTGACTCTGATCTGGTGTCTGTGCGTATGGGGAGGGGGGGGGGGGGGGGGTGGAATAGGGACCAGCACTTTATCCTCTGCCAAACCACCAGTAGTGTGTTAGACGGCTCTCGGTGTGGACCTCTGTGAGCTGCAGAGAGACGCTCACGCTACTGTTAACCGCATACTATTGTTGTAGAGAAAGGAGACCCCGAGAGAATTCATAGTACTTATTTAAATCGTTATGTCCGAGTTGGTTGAAAGAAATGTGAAAACGAGTCGAGATAATGAACATGAAGTGAACAGGCGCGGTCAAAACTGGATTTGTGGATATGTTTTAAAAGGCCAACGGGAGGATGTATAGAATACACTGGATCACATGAGACATAACATTTATAATTTGCATAAAACAATACATAGATGTATTGTGAGAAATATATTGTATTTTTGTGGATTGTTTTTGTTATTAAAACCGCTACTTAATTCCGATACACATATATGGACGTTTGCGTGCCCTCTTTCATGTACTTTAGCTTATATTTTTTATCTTAAATTATTGTGGAAGCACGTTCAGTGGTCCAATGGTAGAGAACGACCATGCAGGATACACTGACTAATTCAAATGAAACGTTTGAGTACTATCATGTGTTTCCACCTGATGTAAATTAAGGCTAATTCATCCTTTGGAACGTTATATTATAGATTTGGCTACAGCCTCAGCTTTTTGCTTCTTAGTAATCTAACAATGTGGTATTGTTGATTTGTTTTTTTATGCATTATACATGTTGCCAATATAATATTGTAAATGAGGATATCGTTTAAGGAGTATGTGTTTTATTTTAACAAGATTCTTTAATAATAATAAAGATATCTTACAACTGGTTTATTGTGGCTGTATTCTGCTTTGAAATACCGGTACTGTAAAAATAAGACGTTTTGTAAAGTCGAACAATAGAGGGCAGCATTGTGCAACTAAAAAGTATCTCGAAGATGATGCATCGTCTTAAGGTTAGTGCTTCGAAAAAAAAGCCCATTCTAATCTTGACCTTCGATTTGATTTAATTTGGTTTGCATTGATTCCTACATACCATTTTCCTCCACAAATGCAAAGTACGTTAAATGTGCGAACCATAATAGGTGCAGCTATAATATCATTGACTTTATAATAGCCCAGACTTTGCCGTGGATGATTAATAAGGGAAGGATCCTGCCCCCCTAATGTAGACTACGACTTTTGTGTTCTATCGGGAGTTTCAAACGAGGAATGTGACTAAGCTACTCCAAAAAAGAAAAGCAGTAAGTGTTGCATTTTTGTTAAGAACCATAAAAGTAAACACTTTTAATACGGAAACTATTTGCCGTGAGAATAATAATAATAAAATCTGTTAGGAAAGCTTGCGGACTCAAAAGGCGATGTCTCCCCCTGGCCGCCATTGAATCAGTCCTGGAGCTCCGAGCCATTGTTTATTCATCACCGCATTGGCATTCAATGTGCATCCTCACTGTTCTCTTTCATAACCAACAAGTTGCAATTTTTATGCATGTGAAGGTAGGAGGCAAATTATTTATGTGCTGGGCTGAGTGGAGGGGTAGGTGGGAGGGGGGACCGGACCCCGAGAAAGGAGAGCGGCTGGTAGGAAATGCTTTAAGTGGCGACCGATCCTTTTCTATATGCTATTGAATTTGCTGGATCACAGCGAGCTCAGCATGTATTATTCAGTACTTTCCAGGCTCAAACGCCGGCCCCGCGGTCGACGGCCCGCCGCCTATTCTCCCTTGTTTTTTTTGGGGACATTCTGCCTTTTGAGACATGTCACCTCTCTGAAGGAGGATGAAGTCTTATTTTCCCTAACCGGGGACCACATGAAATATTGCTTCTGCTAAGGCCCTCCCTTTGCCTCCTCTCTCACACCCGTACCCTGTTGGTGGTGGGGGAAATAATGCAGGCAGTGAGGCTGTGAATGAAAGCGTGCTTTCTGGGGAAACTGGTTCAGGAAATGCTCCTTCCTAGGCCTACTTGAAGGAATGTGACCGCGCTGATCCACTTGGAGTCAACTCTGAAGGGTAGCAAGCAACCCTCACCTGCGTGTGGAATTAATTGAGGAACATCTGGAGCGGTCCAGATGCGTGCGGGGGACGCGCTAGGCGGCTGGTGCCAGGAAGCAGCAGGTGTTCTGCAATAGGACGGTCGCCCCTCCAGGGGCCACTGATCTACAGGATAATTGCTTTGTCCTATACACCCGTTCGTGCCAAACGAGACGGCGCTTTAAAAGGTCCTGCTGTCACTTCTTTAAAACTCTCCGTATGAACCACCGGAGATTTTTTCCAAACGACCCGCAGTCGTCGTGGTAACTATGGACATCGAAGAATATTTTTCTTGTTATTTTTTTGTTGGCGGTGCAGCGAAAGTGTTAGTTTCAATTAAGCACATGCCAAAACGTCAGCGCGTCTGTGGGCGAGACTCATTAGCGGTCCTGTCATTGGGGGGGGTATGGAGGTTCTGCACGGCGCTGTGTTACACGACCTCCACATAAGCTTTAGTGTTTAAACATGTATTTGTGCATTCATATAGGCCTATATTTACCCAAGAAACCGTAAACCGCAACTTGTGTCTCTTACTTAATTCCAGAGTGTTTTACGTTCAGCCTGGATATTTAAAATTACCCCTCACATCCTTGGAATATGGAGTAGGTCAAAGTTGCTGATCTTGCTCACGGACAGATATAGGTGGTGGTTGAACCAGTGACCTCCTGCTGGAGGGTTGGCCAGTGGCCACCCACCACAACGCTATGATAGGCCTACGTGTTTGGTATGGCTGCATCGCCCACATTGGACGGTCATGGAAGGTCTCGGCATGGAGCCAGCTGGTCGACACGATGTTCACACTGAAACATCATGTGGAATGTAGGGGAGAGTCGGGTCGATTGAAATACTTTTCAGTTATGACGTTACGTATTAGGCCTACAAAAAAAATCATCATGTGCTGAACACGTGTATTCTCTTATCTACAAGTGTAATGTATAGGATGTTGGATGATCACGCTGTTGTTTTTTTTAAACTTTGAACGTAAGTTGGCGGTTCGAATGAAACAGCATATTTTAAACAGAAACTATTGACCTTACTCATGCTTTGATGCAACACCGGACAACATACCTTCTCGTCATTGCTGAAATGACGGTTTGGTCACTGCTAAAATGACGGTTTGGTCACTGGGTTGGTCAGTCTTGCGTGCTGAACGTAGTGACGAATTTGACTCACCCCGTATTAACATGCCAAGCCCCTGAAGTTGTTTTCCAGAATGCGAGAGAAATATGGTTTTGTGTTTTGTGAAATCGATATATTAACACACTGTCAGATTTTATCGTTATTTAAACGGATCACCAACGATTGAATATCGCTTAATAGGCCTATCTCACAACTTCCTGGTTCGGCGTTCGATTTTGCCTTCACCGGGTAAAGTGACTTCCGGTCGCGTAGTCCATATTTGACAATGGCGCGGTCAAAAAACAAAAGCTTCTGTTGTGTACCTCTATGCGCCAATTCAAAACAAAAACAACCGTATTTACATGTCCACGACTTCCCAAATAATACCCAATACAGCAGTGGCGATCAGACGGAATGAAGGAGTTAATTTCGTAATTCAGAAGGGGAGTACACTGGTCTGTAGTCGGCATTTCTCAGCGGCTGATTATGACGACGGGAGTGCTACGCTGAATACTGGAGCTGTTCCTAGTCGTTTTGACTGGAACAGCTACACCACAGCCCCGAAAAAAACACCCGTGTATAAACGGGTGTCAGCTCGAAAAGCTGAAGGAGAGGACAAAACACGAACGGACCGGAGAGGTACCGGGGAACATGACTACGCGACACGCCCCCCTGCCGGTAAGTAGATGTGTGCTTACTAGCTGTTATGTCTGTTATTTGTGTTCAACACTTGTTGGGCTATTGTATAATTTTGCCAAACATGGCATGGTTAACGTTAAAACATTCAATCAACATCAGACGTACTGTTAAACTGGGGTTGCATATTAATTCAGATTCAGCTTTATTGGCCAGGTTTGCGAACAAACGAGGAATATGACTTTGGTTTTTACTCTATGTACACTCAACCTATAGTTAATACATAAAAAATAAAAACAGAAAACAGTACAAATAAATTTAATAATAAGAAATATAAATAAACTTAAGTATACAGAATAACAATACAATAAAAAGAAAGGGTGAATACGAATGAATGGTAATGAAGACTTATTTGTCTTCTTTTTTTGTAGGTGCACTGGATGATGCCCTGGAGTATATTGCTGAGCTGGAGGCAAGGCTGCAAGAAATGTCCATGGGGCCACAAACTGTCCTCAACAGGTTTTGTGTGTCTGATCAGACCATGACATATTATACTCGGTTTCCATCTCAAGAAGTGTTTCAAGTGTTTTGGGAGTCTGTTTTGCCCCTCAACACAATATATTCTTCATTGGAGCAAAGCACAGAGGATTGGACAAGAGGCGATTCCAACACCACGCCCTTCAAGGAAGATTCCAGTCATTGATGAGTTTTCATCTACTGTTGTAGAGTAGCAACTGGCCTTAAAGAACAGGTCATTGCTGACATCTTCCAGGTCAGCACAGCTGAGATGGTACCAACTCCAAGCTGGATATTCCCTCTAGGATGTGGGACATTAAAGGGCGAAACGTCAAATAAAAATGTGACTTTTTTTTTATATTGTAGTGATAACAGATGTATTCTAATATGCATCTTTTCATAATGAGCAAGTTTAACAGAGTGCAAATTGCAAAACAAATGTCTTACCAGCATACGCTCTGTAGAGTGTGGACTTGACTCCAGTCTTCCCCACCGACTTGGGTTTCTTCACCACCAGGTCACTCACAGCCTCTGGATGGATTCCCTGAGGCGAACAACAATACAGGAAATGCATATACTCTAGACAAATACTGAAGTGTATGATTTGAACAGAGGACACAACAGCACACATGGGTTCGAGGTCGATGCCACATCTGTGGTTGACTGGTACAGGCCAGGGAAGGTGGAACCACATCAAGGCCCAGCTGCACATAATGCGCTGTCTGGAACAGAGCGGTTATATGGCTACAGAAGCCTTTGCCCGCAGCACAGCTACAGCTCTGAGAGACCCAGTTGTCCAACAGCCTCCAGGGTGATCTGTGAACACCATAAGAATTGAGTTACTGAACTTAGTAGGTAGGACCTTGATATAAGGCCATTGGAAACTGGCAAGGAGCCTGCAACCGCAGAAAAGCCATGTACAGTTCCGTGCAAAACTCTTGGGCCACCATTACATGTTGTTTTAGCAATGTTATAACATGAACTAGCCCAGATGTTTGTCCTTTTAATGCACTCAACACATTTCCTTTATTTACGGCTTGTGCCTTAATGAAGAGGAAGAAAAATACATAGGTCTACTCTGTACAGCCACAACATTGCAGCAAGCTAGGTGGGCCAAGTCTTAAGCACGCTACTGTTTGTAAGAAAGAACAATGAAAATGATCTGAACTTCAGAAGAAGAGGAAAACTGCAACTGCAGTTGTTAGTCCAGACAGACTATCAAAACTAACAGACTTGGGCCAACGGGCCCTAACTCAGCAGAAACCTGTAGTATGTGGGGCTCCTCATCGAGCGGTTGCATCTACCTCTCACCTTTCCATCAACTATATTTGACACTTAGCATGTACATAATGTTAATAATATGTCGCTGATCGGAAGAAAACTGGTCAGCAAATAACTAGCTGAACCTATCCTCGGCTAAACTAATGCTAAAATGCTAACGCTACACACGGAGACTTCATAGCCACCATGGCTAATTATATTCATAATATTATAGTCTACACGTAACAAATATGATCATTTTACACACATTTCACATCCAGACAATATTTCTGACGATTTATATGGATCGTAAATGGTTTGCTTGTCATCACAAAACATGAATGAGCAAGGCGGCCATTGAGTAGCCTACTGACAACAACAAAACACCTTAGACAACTTACCTTGATAATTGTGTACAAACTCCTCCACAAAAAACTTGTACCCCTTTGTCAGCCTGGGCTGTGGTGTTGCTGAGTGTGTCTCCACAATCTTCTGCACATCTTCGAATCGCAATTTGGGAATACCCACCAGGGAAGTGGCGAAGAAACGATCCATTTTTGCATTGACGGCAATACAAAAATGACTACGCCGGAAGAATGTTTACCCGGTGTGACGTCATTTCCGATTTTCGTGAGATAGGCCTATTGCCTGCCTGCAAACCGTACAGAAAAGGTTTTTTCTCAATACCACAGGAAGGACTGTTCTCAGGAAGTGTCTAGCATAAATCTTTGTTAAGTACTTAGTTAACTATACAATAGATTCTAATTGAATAAGCACCACCCCACGTTTGTACTTAAGGAAAAAAACAATTAGACCTTGGCTCAGGGGGGGCTGGGGGGGGGGGGGAGGGGAGGTGTTGTTGAGCGTATCCATAGTCTTGGTGTGAAATACTTCTGCTCCCCTCTGACGGCTATAGCAGTGATTGGGGGTAGAGGGTTGAGGAGACCAGGAGCACAATGCTTATTGATTAAATAAGTGATTGGACCTCAAAATAAAGAGGAGCCCTAATCACTCGCATGAAGTCCCCCTTCCTCCTTCTCCGCCTCCTCCAACTCCTCCTCCTCTTCCTCCCCATCTCATTCTCCTCTTACATCTTTCTCCTCCTCCTCCTCTTCCTCCTCCTCCTCCTTCTCGCCCTCGTCCTCCTCTCGTCCTTCCATGCTTTCTCTTGTATTTCTTTTTTTCTCCTCATTTGACATTCACGCGCACACCGGAGTGGTGAAGCAAGCTGCAATCTGCCGGCACATGCAATGGAGTCTCAGCCTGTGTTGCAAATAATGTTCTTGACCTTTCGCTGATGAATAACATTCACAGGGAAGAGAGAAGGCAGCAGCCCCGACTCTCCGGAACCGCGGTGGCTTTAAAAAGTAATCACAGCGGCTGAATATGCCTTAGCCGAGCACAACAACAAACCGAGCCTCAGCCCCATAATGGGCCTTTATTTGCAAATATTTATTCAGACATTTAAAGAGCCTGCACTCGGACACAGTTATTTGGTGCTTACAGTCCATGTGTCCGACTGAGAGTTGCCCCGGCCAAACTGCAGGGAGTGTTGATTAGGGAATATTGGCCTTAACAAAATCTAAGGAGGACATGACAACAACGTTTATGTGCTTTTGCTACAGGTTCATGATGAAAGTGCCTTGGATGAAGTTTGAGTTAGTGTCTGCTGCATGCATCCCCGCTCGTGCATACTTTCGTCCGAGGCATTTTACAACACAATGAGCGCATACATCTCTCAGCTGGGGGGGGGGACCCAGTTGGCAATCAGTCCCCCTAACCATTGCAGTGTTATCACCCCGGATCTGTCTGGGGTTAGGACCTCTCTCTCTCTCTCTCTCTCTGTGTCTCTGTCTCTCTGTGTCTCTGTGTCTCTGTCTCTCTGTGTCTCTGTGTCTCTGTCTCTCTCTCTCTCTCTCTCTCTCTCTCTCTCTCTCTCTCTCTCTCTCTCTCACCTACTTCATTCGCATCGCCCCAGATATACATACACGCAGAGTGAAGCCCTGTCATCAAGGTTACTCTTCCTCTTACGGTATGTGTGTGTGTGCCTGTGTGTGCGTGTGTGTGTGTGTGTGTGTGTGTGTGTGTGTGTGTGTGTGTGTGTGTGAAGTGTGAAGTGTGCAAAGGAGTAGACACCAGCGGTCAGTCTCTTTCTCAGACAGGGATGCTCTCCAGATGCTCCAGATGTCGGGTTCCTTCTGTACGACGCGTGATGACTCATCAGGTAGGATGCACATCGGTGGGAGGAAGACAGATGACGCTACAACGGTGTGTTTGAGGTGTTTGTTAATGACTCAGACAGCCGTGCATTAGACCATATACATAAATGCAGCAGACAAATGATGTGCATACGTGAAGGGGGGAATTATCTCAACTCAAGCAGATAGAATATAAAAATGCATGCATATATAGTATTGCTGAATAAACTCCACAATTACCCCGTGAATATTCAGTGTGTCTCTCTCGCAGAGGCAGCAGAGGATGTCTTTGTTATTCATTGGAAACCGTACCATCCAGTTGATATTTTCAGTGCCATTTCTCGGAGAAAATCACCTTTCCTTGCAAATGGTGTGACAATCACGAGGAGGAGAAGACTGAGAAGTGGCTGCTCATTGATTGGTTAAGTGATTAGACCTTGAAATTAAAAGGTCACACTTGCAGATATGACTACATATTCATTCAGTCATTCATTGGTTTATTAGTTCATTCAATGGTTTATTAATTCTTTGGTTTATTCATTCCTTGATGGTTTTTCTGATATCATTTTTTTGTGTTTTATGCAGGTTATATTATAAGCTCAAGGCTGACCAGTCATTTGCCAAGTCCTCACTTCTCGAGTTAATTATGAATTAATTAATTCATCATCATCCGACAGCTATAAAAAGATAAATTGGTTAAAATAATTGTTGGTTGACTGTTATGCTGTGTGTTCACATCCTAATCAATGTCTATAATGAAGATTGTTTCAAGAAAAACACAAAATTGCATCAAATTATGTGGCAGGTAGAAACCACTTCCTCAATTGAATAATTGATAAGCCACGGCTCCTTCTCCTAATTGGTTGAAACAACGGACTGCCTGTATAAAGCCGGGCAGCTTAAGTAGTCCTGTTAGCCATCGCCTCCTGTTTCTTTGTATGTTTGACTGAAGATCTGAGCTTGAAACATGTTTTGTTTGTCCGTAGGGGACCCACTTGCTACCTTAAAGGTAGGTCTTGATAGAAGGGGAGTATTATTAATGGTGATTATTTTGTTGTACTTACATGCGTCCTGCTTGTTCGTAGGTTTGCATGCTCTGGGCCGGATAGCTTTAACCCTTATCTTGTTGCCTGTTTGTTGCCTGTTTTTTTGGACTATAATTCATTATATACTGAGGTGTGACCCCTTCATTGTGGTTTATGTAACCCCAACCCTTATTGGCCTTAAAGAAGTGTTAACCGTTTACCATGACCTGTAAATTAAATAGCCAATTTTCTACCTTAACCCGTTTGAGTCTGCAACTTCCTTTCAATCTTTATGAAAAGTCTTTTTCATAAATGTGTCTTCTTGTTATTTTACTTCAACATAAATACCACCTCCGCGGCGTTGTTCTAGTTCAGAGTTCTAGTTCACAGAGAGAAGCAAAAAACAAACATCAAAAGTCGAGGGAGTCTATGAAGATAACGGTCTATTGATTGTAGTTGTTTTCTCTCTCCATTGTTGTGTGCCCACGTCTTATCTCGGGACTGATCTAATTCAAGCTCTCGTCTGCGTGGTGACATGGTAACTGGTTTAAAAAATGGGATGCTTCATCGGAGCGCTGCGTTCGTGCGCAGCGCGACTGACGGAGCCGAATCGCTCCCCAGACGGCTGATGAATGCTTCTGTTGATGCTTATCGAGTCTGAGCTGCTGCTTTGTTGACGTCCATAATCGACCCGCTCATATCGGGCGCTGGACGGTGATCGGTTGTAATGAATGTTTCAGCGCTGCGCCATGGAATGTGGAGATGGCGAAGGGCTCACATGCTAACGTCATTAGCATGTGAAATTCTGTCCCTCTCCTGAATCTTAATCAAATAAAAATATTTGAATGATTTAATTTAACAAAGCGTAAAAAAAACAGTAGATGGTCCCGGGGGTTCAAAAAAGGGCATACTATATTTTTTTTTTTACACAAAATTCAGTTTCAGTTTTTGGTGCTGGCTGACGAGTTGCTTACTTTTTTGATATGCCTTTGTTTTGTGGCGTTTTATTTGAATGCATGTCAATTTAATTGAACAACTAACTTTTAATTACCCCACTCATTAATTACACAAGTGGAAATAGACAAGGAATGAACATGCTTCACCTAGCAACTGTCAAAATCATGATGGTGCACTTTGACTTTGGCTTAATGGTTTCTCGTGAGAAACAAAGCAATTGGCACACAGCGGAAAATAAGAAAAACACAATACTTTAGTTAAAATGACAATCTGGCTAGAAATGTATTCAAGCAATACATAAATATATGCACTTGTATTGTATGTCTAACAATGTTCTCTTTTGTTAATGTTCCGCAAAATGGCAAACACAAAAGAGCTCTTAAAAGAAAAATCCAATTTAAAGGCAGATGAATTATGTCTAAATAATACTTGAACATGATGGCATGATAGATTATACAGCCAGTCCTGCAGTAGAATCGTCTTTTTCCTTGACAGTTATATCATGGTGGCTATGCAGCTGAACATTGCTGTCAAATTACTCAAATGAAAGTCAGAGAAAACCTCTTTGAACCACTAACGAAAAGAGTCACCTTGACATTCGCTTGAGTCTGAATTTCTCCGGATGTTGCTGGAAGCTTAGTCTCAGCACATAATTACTGATTCCCTGCCCGTAACTTATCTTTGCATGTGTGTGACTTTTCATCTTGTTTCTTTTTTTAAAATCTAATTATCAAGCCTCAAACTTCCACATCAACAACAACCCCCCGACTCCATGTAGCGCTGTCCCTGCGGTACGCCTGTGTTCTGATTAAGTATCGGGCTTCCGAGCGCTAAACCTCCAGCAGGATAGCACCGGTGCTCGCGTCAGACCCCGTATTGCTGAACAGCATCTTCTGGACTTAGTGGTAATCACCCTCACAAACACGGGCCCGTAAAGTCCCCTCTCCTCGCTGCTTCTGGACGTGATTAACAACAAGGTGCCTGCGTGTTTAATTAGACCGGCGGTTGCAGATTGTTGCCTCAGTGAATGTTTCTTTGTTAAGATATGTCACTTTACATATCGGTGCACATATCAACATACTGTGACGTACAATTTCAATGGATCAAATTGATTTGCTACAATAATGACCATTTTAATTGAAGATACAATTTTTGAACAATTCCAATCAAAAGCAAAGGTATGTTTCTTAGACTAGAAGTCGGTTTCTTTTGTTTGTCTCTCGTCTTAGGTGTCGATATTTTGCTGGCAACAAATGAGACTTTAGCAAAAAAAGTAGTCGGTACCTTGAAGCAGGAGGCGACTGTCTCTGGGGTCTCGTTTGTGATAGAACTACAGTGCAGCAGACAACACAAGTTGTTTACAACAGAATCACTGAAATAAGTAAAAAATACAATAACCAGGGAGCCACACCGGGGAAACTATTGTGGGGGTGTAACCGTCGTGTTCTTCCTTTCTTCTTCACAGTCTATTTATTCCCATTCCCACTTTATTTAATTATACCTCAGCTAAGCCAAGCGATGTGTGCCATCCGTCTCCATCAATCTGTTAACCAACCTAATAAGGTATTGCCCGCATATTCGCTTGCTTCCACCTCTTCGCACCCCCCCCGTGAGTTTGCAGTAATTACCCCTAAACATGGCATTTCAAATTAAAAAATCAGCAGCGTTTTGTAATTAATAACAGCCAACTGAAACGTCGCCTCTCCTACACATACATTGATTCATTAATGCACTCCGGCGGCTCAGACAGCGTTAGTGTCCGGCGTACCTTACAGGTGGTCAATCTCCTTCTGCCCGAACAAATAAAGCAATCCCTCTGAGCTGTCATCTCTCCCCCAAAACCAAATCAATGGGCAGGTATTTACGTAGCGCCGCGGCTAACAGCATTTATCAATGGGCTTGATAATTAATGGGTGAAAGTGGGCAGGCTTTGAAGGTTAAACTATCCCATTAAAGTTTGAATAATGCCGGTGACCTTTACCTGTAGTAGATCATTTAAAATAATGTAAAATGGCAAAAGTGACGGAACTATAATGAAGGAATAGTTCATGGTTGGTTTATATGTCTTCTTTGCGATAGAAATTCCCCATCGTTTGTTAAATCCAGAGAAATGTGTTCTGGCAGGGAGTGCAACAGATTTTCTGGCCTGCAATTAGATGCCTTGAACCTTCTTGCGTATGAAATATGGAACATCAAAGCCTATCTCTCCGCACGGATGACACGCGAAATTTGTAAACTGACGAGGGAGATGTCAGAGGTATGATTTGTAATGGATAGCCCCACCTATGCACTTATCATCTGGGTACGGGAAGGCCTGGTTCCCTTAAAACAATATCTAATAACTCTACACCGTGGCAAGGCGTCAGCGAGCGATCTGAGTGTGCTCAGAAGGCGTCGTCAGCGAGCGTTCTGTGCAAGCTCAGAAGGCATCGCTGAGGAAAAATAGGTTGTTTACAGGTGACATATTACACTACCGGCTGTGAATGTGATTAGCTGGTACAAGCCATTTTGAAAAATCTGCCTCTTCTGACATCAGAAGTGGGCGTGTCAACCTAGATGTATGACGGACAGATGAGCAAGGTTTGCTACAGTCCACAGGGGCTAGGAGACTGATCTCTCCGGCATACACCTAGGTGGACACGCCCACGTAACAGCTAATCACACTCACTCCTGGTGGTAATATGTCACCTGTAAACGACCATCCCTCAGAGACGATCGTCTTTTCGCCACGGTGGAGGTCGGACACTCGTCTCTGTTCCCATGGCTGCGGTGAGAAGGTGTAATCTAGATCAGGAGCTGCCAAACTTTTCTGTGCCATGACCCGATAGCACCGGTGCTGTTGGCCCAGAACCCACCAAATTCTTTGGGCAGTAAAATAATCATTCTTATTACCATGACAAAAAAGTGGGATAATTAACTTTTGTCTCCGTGTCCCACGATCCACTTTTTACCCGACCCACTTATCGGTCGCGACCGGCAGTTTGGAAAAGTGGGCCACTGATCCAGACTGCAGATGATTTGGATATTATTAAAACACTCACTATCCAATCAGGAGTTGGAGGCCGTGAAAAAAACAAAATGAAAGCAGTGCAACACGTCGAACATTGATATCTTTTTATTAAGACAATAACTCTTCCGATTTTTTTTTCTATTTTGTAAAAATGTTTTGTGAACCAATACAAAATATGTACGGTCAGATGGGATTTGATTCCGTCACTACACACACCAAAAAAATATGCCAGGTTACATGTACACTTTCTTTTTTACCAACTAAACAATTTGAAAAAGTAAAACAAAATAAGAAACAGCCATGACCGACCGGCCATTAAACATGGGACTCATCCAAAATATTTAAGACATGTAGCTGATCCTTCGTAGTACTTCATGTCACAGTAAATACACCATCTTACCATATCTATGAAACGTATTCAGAAAATTCATGTGGTGAATGGATACAAATTTTTATAGAGCAAACGGATGCTAAATTTTGCTTTTGCGGGTCACATTCTACTATTCATGTGTAACAGCTGATATTGTAAACATACAAGCAAACTATGGAGGAATAGGTATGAACATCATAGTGATTTATGCCACTGACTGTACACAACTTGATTTTTGTCTGCTTAACAAATCTAGGTTTTTCTGTCTTTGTGGGCTAGATCTATACAAAATAATATCCAACGATTACCGCAACAGTGCACCATATTAATAAACACATAAACATGTACAACTGAGAACAAACATGTACATCTTGTGTTGGTAGTTTATTTTTTCCCTCACTTTTGGAGTCGCCGTGGTAACTACAGAAGGCTATATACTTGGGGCCTTAACATTTGCATTCTACCTGAGATGCAAAAAACACAACTATACACACTCATGAACCTGAGAGAGCGAAAGTAAAACATACTAATAGTCATCAAGTACGCAACAAAAAAACAAAAGAAAAAAAAATGATTAGGACGACTAACGATCCTTGACGTGTCTCATTGGGAAAGCAGCACAGTCACTTAATATCTCATTAAGATCAAACTTTGTCTATTATTATTTATTTTTGTTAATCTCCATGCCGGTGACTGCTATAGGCTCCTGTGACGTATGGAAGCATTGCTTGAAAGAAGGAATGCAATTCCGCTGCAGTTTATCATTCATTTTTCTCTGAATCTATCTTGATTGATTGAACCTTGATGGAAGATAAGGGCGCTAAATAGGTAAACGCATTACACACTAGATGGGTGTGTGTGTGCATGCGCCTCCCAGTGAATTTGTTTAAAGGGCCTCACACGTGGAAGCCTACGTTATTCTAGAGTCACACGAGTCAATTGTTTTCTTTATCAATTGTCTCAGCTCTTGCCGTCCCTAGAGCGGAATTCAAGTATGTTATGTTATGTTACAGACGACCCTAATCAACCATTGAAAGGAGCGTATAGACGGACAAAGAAATAGCAACTGTGTGTCAAAATCAAGGAAAAGGCACTAAATCTAGTCCTTCAGTCTTTTGCTTTCTAATGGAAAACATCAAGGGGGGATTTAAGGCAGTGGTTACCCTTTTTAATAATACATATCAATTCATGTTAATTTTTTTACATTTCTTTGTATTCTTTTTTTTCCCATAGATGTAACTCTACTAAATCTTGGCGTACATGTTTTGCTTAAACGGTGCATTCATGTGTTCTGTGATGGTGGAACGAGCTATTTGATTTGGGAGATGGAGGAAGCAGCCCCCTGTACTTAATGAAGGCAGTAAGACACCCTTTGTGTTGCACACATGGAAGCGGAGGGCTCTAGCTCCGTGAAGAGTCGGTCTTCACTAGTAGGAAACAGAAAGCACTGTGTTCTGTTTGGAGAATGTGAATGTGCAAGTAGTCCGCGAGATGGACAGGCTGATACGTTAAAGCGTGGATGTCTAATGAGCCAGGAAATTACACACACACACACGTGTGAGCGAATTAAAATGTACACTGTAAGCATCGCTGAAGGTCAAAAACTCGAATACGCCTCCAAGTAATGAATTGATAGGAAGGGCATCTGAGGAAAAGAAAAATATTATGATTAGAAATATATTAAACTCGATCTACGGCATAAAGGAAACATATAAATCAAAGTGAATTGAGGAGTTGAATGAAACCTTTTTCCTCAAAGAACTGCAACACAATTATAGTCATTAATAATTATAATAATTACCCATATAAACAATGTGTGTAGAATGTAAATAATATTATTCTTATAAAAAAACTAAAATCTGACGTAAATTCGTTAAAACAACCACAAAAGGCGATTTGAAATTAAGTAGTAAAAATGACATAGACTGGATGGTGATCAATATAGTGGTACATACTGGATATCCAAAGGGACTCAGGTAGGGTATTTCCTAGCTTTAAATACAAGTTGATCCTAGCTTCATGTACACATCACAGCAAAACCTTCTACCACCTCTTGTTCTACTAGTCTATTGACACAAGGCATGTGACGATTTGTAATCTGCAATTGCTGTATTCTCAACTGTAAAATTTAAATGTTTATTGACATTGACGAATTTCATTTGTATTTATTGTGAGCAAATTCTCCTCTATCTATAAGACCCGTAGAAGTCTGTAAGTTACGGCAGGTTACCTCTTCAGCGTAACGTCTGTGAAAAAAAGGAACCCAAACACATCTCTAGATCCTTAACGGATGTACAATGGTGTCACTTGGAGTGGGGGTGATACACTGAGCTGTTTAACTACCACTACAAAACACTGGGTTTGACATTCGGGCATGAGCAACACTATCAACCCCTCAAACCCCCTCCTCTGGGCGCTGGTCGTACAGCACGGACCCTTCAGGAAACACACGCGTTGGCATTTGAAACAGGCATCAGTAGAAACGGATCTGGTCATCAAAGGAATGACTGAGTGCCAACATAAAGCCAACTCGGCCGCTGCGCCATATTTCCACTAATCACAGCAGAGGAAGTTCCCCAATCTTTTGAATTATTATTTTTTTGGTCGTTTTTCCAACGAGGATAATAATGGATAATGAAAGCTGTTTGGATACGGAAGGACTTGTTGGACGAGTTATTGACCGGATGGACAAAAACAAACCAAATTTGTATTTAGTGTGTTCCAGTAATTCAGGAAGTAGGAATCGAATGAGTGGAAGTCGTGTGTGTGTGTGTGTGTGTGTGTGTGTGTGTGTGTGTGTGTGTGTGTGTGTGTGTGTGTGTGTGTGTGTGTGTGTGTGTGTGTGTGTGTGTGTGTGTGTGTGGGGTGGGGGTTCCCAAAAGCACACAGTGCTTCGTGAGGCCTGTCAGATGATAGCAGGCCAATAGGGAACAGAAACACGTGACATTTCATCAGAGATTGAACAGGGAGGGGGGTCGAAAAAAGAGGAGGGGAGAGGAAAGCGAAACCCCGACAACATCAAACCAACAGAAGCTAGAAAGAAATAGAACAAGGCACAAAATTGTCTGTAAAATAATTGAACTGTACAGAATAGGCCCCGGCCGTCCAGGAAAGGTTAGGACAGGGGACCCCACCCCACAGCCCCCCATACCCCCAAAGACCCTCCCCCCTTTCTTCTCCTTATCTCCCTTCCTCATCTCCTTCATCTCCTTCTGTGCTCCTCCTCTTCGAGTGTCGCCCCCCTCCCCCCCCCCCTCCCCCCTCTTCCCCCCCAGTCCCTCTCATACTCCACTCGGGAGTCAGACACAGTCTCTCCCACCTCTCCCTCCCTCCCTCCCTCCCTCCCCCCCCCCCCCCCCCCCCCCCCTCCCCCGCGGGAGGTGATCAGATGTAGTACTCCTTCTTCTCGTCCGTGTTGCTGTGCCCGCCCTCAGCGTTGATGATGGCGGTGTCGGCGTCGGCCGCGTCATCCGCCCCCTTGGCCTCGTGGGTAAAGTAGGTACCTGTACACAGAAAGGACCAATCAGAAGGCTCCCAAAACCCCCACGCCCCCCATGGTAGACTGGCTTCCTGCCGCACTCCAATGGTGATTCAAACAGCAATAACAGCAGCACGAGTAGGGTCACAAGCCTTAATGGTGAAATATTATACCACCAGATATGAGTATGATTAGCCGTTACAAGCCATAACGGCTTATCACAGAAACGGGTTGTGTTGGACAACCTGAGAAAAACTAGTGAGCCATCACCTGGTGTTGGCATACCGAGCTCCGTGGGAGATTTTTTATTTTAAGGGGTTAACAGCTCCGTGAACGGTGGCCATTTTTTAGCACAAAAGAGATGGGTTAGGCAAGAAGACAAAGCGGGTTAGAGCCGGAAGTAGAAAGAGAGAGAGAACCACCGATGTTCGAGAAGACCACTTCTATATATGAGGATATGTCGGAAAATGTCGGTTTCTTCTTGACACAACTGCTCTGTTTTTTTTAGAACATTTATGCCAAATCTGCCTCTTCTGACATGTCCGAAGAGAATGTGTACACCTCGATGTATGCTGGATAGATCAGTCTACGAGCCTACCCATTGGACTGTAGCAAACGTTGCTCATCTATCCGTCATACATCTAGGGGGACACTTCCACTTGTGATGTCAGAAGAGGCTGATTTTCACAACGGCTTGTAACGGCTAATCAAACTCACACCTGGTGGTATAAAATGTCACCCATAAGGCATCTCTCCTGGTGCATTGTGGGTAGCGCTCACCTTTGTGTCGGGCGAAGTACCGGCCGAGGACGATGAGCGCGCAGAGGATGGCGAACATCACCACGGCGACCACCCCGCCGATGACCGCGTGGTCGATCTTCTGGGGCGCGCTGTCCCCCGCTAGGGATTCTGGGTAAAAATAAAACAGGGGAAACAGAACTTTTATGATGACTCAACGTTGTCACGGTGCGCCGTGATACAAGTCATACGTGGGCGACCCCAGAGCGAACCGTGGTTCGTGTAACAAATAGATGGTCCGATACCCTTTTTCCTTCCCGATACGATTCCTGATCTTGAGTATCGCCCGACACAGAGTGTATACCGACACAGCATCTAGCATTGTAACTACTGACAGCACTTGTTATGATTGAAGGGTTACTCTTAAAATGAGCAATGTGTAGTTGGTTCACTAACTGAGCCAGTCATGTTATGATATGGAATTGGCACATAGGCTTGCGTACTCGCCGATATCCTTTACTGCATTTTAGGAAGTATCGGAGAAATTTCCGATACTGGTATCGGAAAAACTCTAGCTACAAACGACGACTCCAGTGGCTGCATGGCTGTACACACACGCATCACGTATCGTTGCTATCCCTATCCCTGGGAAGGGTGCTCACCGTCACCCGCCTGCGAGGGTTTAACCTTGCTTTGTTTCTGGGTAAACAGATGACACAGCGCACGCTATAGTGGGTCTGAGGGGGACCGTGGGCTCAACAGCTCGGTCGCCTCTCCGCCACCGGCTCAATGGAAGGTAATGAAGAGTGTTTCTGAGGGCATTTAGACCATCCCATTCGTATGCATATATAATGCTTCTCCACCACCAGAGCTCGGGGCATTCAGCCCTCCTTCAGGTTGATAAAGCGCTGAATTATGCCTCTTGCGCATTATGAGAATTCAAAATGTCTTTTGTCCCGCGAGGAACTCGCCGGCTCCGAATTTGGCCTTTTCTCGCCTCTTTCAATTTCCTACGGAATGAAATTTTACGTTGTCCATTATTTACCAGGTTTTGATCATCATGTGGTATATGAATATACGCGTCGAGCACATAGCCTTGTGTAATAAAACTGCATATCTGAATCCCATATCTATAAGAGATTCCTTTCCTTGTGCTTGATTATTTTAATAACCTCTTCGCGGGGGGGAAAGATAATTGGTGATTGTGGAGTCTTAGAAATGCTCTGTCTGTAGCATAGTAAATACAGTACAAAATAATATGCTTGAATCACAAAAGAGCTAAATAATGGGCAAAATATTTAAAATTATTCATGTTTAATGATTTTTTAATACAGCCCTGATATTATAGATGTGTATAAAGCAAAGGGATTCATAAATATTTCACAGTGTGCGGGAGAAAATGCAGAAAAAGCTGTGACATTTACCGGGGGCGTCTGAGGGGCGAGCGCTACAATAGACCCAAGGTTTCGCGGGTCCATTTCAGCATGCTACTCAATCACCGAAAAGAAAAGGTTTGATTGGAGGATAAATTGTCCTGGTTTGCCCCCCCCCCCCCCCCCCCTTGCTCAGAGTGCATCTCCGGCCACACGACCGAGCTGGCAATATTGTGTCTGTTCACGCAAGCAGAGCAGGAAATATGAGAAATATGACTGCAAAATAGTTAAGGGGCATTTACTGCGGCAGCGGCGGCGATGGCGGCGTCTGCAACCGCCGGGTCTCCGGGTCTGGACCTGGTGGGGGGGCTAGGGGGGGGGGGAGGGAAGCGAGCGTTGAGAGAAAGAAAGGGTTGAGGTGTTCTGTGCTGCATGACAGAGCAACTCAATTTCCCATCAATCCTTCCCCGTCATGCTCTGAACTTTGGATGATTTCGATAAAATCTGACTGGAGAGGATTTCTCCGAGGCAAAGGCGCGAGGGCATAATAAGTTAGCTTCGAGAAACCGTCGACCCCCTGCGTGGGACACATCATAAATGTAGTTTCCTGCAATGAAACCTTTATCCGCCCAGGCTTTCCGATGAAAGGCCCGGTGCGGTGCGAGAGGCTGGAGCACCACTGACATTTTTCGGTATTAATGAGAGCGCTTCTGATTCCAGCCAGGTTCTCTGTCCTCTGCTCCGCCTCGCCGCTGTACACAGTGGGCTTTGTTTACTGTACCAGGGGGGGGCGGCGGGGCGCGGGTTGGATCCGACCCCCCCTTGGGGGGAAGCGGCTCCGTGCTCCATGCTAATGACGCCAGACCCCGACGCTAAATGGACCCAAGCACAAACCCCTGTCTCGTCTCTCCGCCCACACCCCGACCTCTCTCCCTCCCCCCTCCCTCCCCCCTCCCTCTCTCCCTCTCCTTCCCTCCCTCTCTCCCTCGCCCCCTCTCCCTCTCCCTCGCCTTCTCCCTTGCCCCCTCAACCCCCTCCCGGCCTGTTCCCTGCCCCTCTCCCTCTCTCTCACCCTCTCCCTCCCCCCCTTCCCGGCCTGTTCCCTGCCCTCGCCCGTTTGACACGTCCCAGGGAAACACAAACAAACAAACCAGCCCCGCCATCCCGACCCCGGCTCCTCTCACTAAGACGTCTGCTTTTTATTCCGAGAGAACGGAATATTCCGGGGGGAAGCGGTGAACCCATCTGAGAGGGCGTCGGCGTGGCGACGTCAGGTGGCTCATGAATGTCTGTGGGAACATAACGGCTGTTTTCCTAGCGCGCCGCTTCCTGTGGCGCAACGCCGTGCAGGGCCGAGGCTAACATGTTGTTTACCGCTTGTTTATCCATCATCGAAACTCAACACAAGTCTCTCTCCTTCCTACAGCCGACGCAAACGTTCGTCTCGAGGTCCTCCTTTGTCCGCTCACAGCGGCAAGGTAAAACCCCGCCACCCCCCTGACGGAATGTCCTTGAGCAAGGCATCACGACCGCCGCGGGCCGGGCGCTGCATTAAACCAGTCGGTCGCCGCCGACCTTCTTAAGAAGAAGGGCAAGCGACAAAAAAATAAACACAACTTTCGTTTTTTTTAATGCGGCGCGTTAATGCCCGTGTTGACGTGTCTCGGCGTGTCTCGGCGCTGAGCTTCCCGTCTGGAGTGTGTGGCTCTCGTGTACCCGGGCGCGGCCGGCTTTGATCCCGTCCCCGGGACATCAATGCTCTCCGCGCAAAAAAAAAAAAGAGAAAGAAAATGAAAATGGATGCAGTGTGACTACGACGCAGAGCAGATGCTTAGACGACGGGGTGGTGGGGGTGGGTGGGGGCGTACAAAAGCCTGCTCCAAATGACATTTGATTAAAGCAGTAGGGAGGGAAAGAAGACGAAGGGGATTTGACGACGTGGGGGGGTGGTGGAAGGGGGGGGGGGTGGTCTCCACACCTCAGACGAGACCTCCACTCGGAGCCTGGGGAAGTGCTGACGCGCGCAGGCCCGTGTCCTGACACGATGAGCGCAGCCGTGGCGGATTTATGGGGGAATAAAGAGGATTTGCCACTGATGCCCGTGTCTGCACAGCAGTGAAATCTGCCTCAGCGAGACCACAAGGCCCCGCGGTTTACGCCCTAGGCCGGCCCACCCCTAGTCCTCCGCGCACCCTTATTGGAATGACTAATTGTGAGCGTGATGTGAAACCGGGGGACCGAACAGCCAATCAGATCCCCTGACAGGAGGGGATCGGGCCCCCACTGTGTGTGTTTAACACCGCCAGCCACCGAATGAGGCTTTACTCGTATTAACATACAGTTGAGTTTTCTTGGTTTTGTGTCGCTTTATTATCTTGTTTGTGAATGTCTTGTGCAATCTTTTACTTATGGTCGTACACACAATAACGTGTTCTAACCACAGCGAATTTCACTGAAAGGTTTTTCGGGATAATAACCTTGCGCCTGACTAACACACACACATGTGCACACGTGCACATCCCCCACGCGCAGCAACACCTCCAACATGTTGGTATTTATAGATGTAATTATAAGGATATGATTGCAACAATGCCTCTTGCTTTGAAATAGCAAAAAAACATGGTTCTTTATGCTGCATTGGTTGATAAAAAATAACATTTGTAGAAAGAGGGATGTGAAAAAAACAACGATTAATAAAACACATTTTATCAGATTGAACTCCTGATACGCGTGTTATGTATACTCGATAGTCGATATAATTATTTCAACTTGCAACACATTTTTTCTCAGAAATAGTTTTTCGCCGTGCTCTTGAATCGAATTATGAAAGGGAATTCTGTGAAAGGAATACGAAATGCGTGTGTACAATTCAATGGCAGGGATCATTGTTAAATAGGATCTCAAATTACTGAGTAAAGAGAAAGGCCGTCACATCGTACAAAACAGCCGTGACATTTGACCCCGACGTACCATAAACAAGGAAATGTCTAAATAGAATGTCAGATGACGACAAAGAACAAAAGTCATTCTGTGTGTTCTTGGACTCATTGCTGAGTTCGGAATCGACAAAAGCCCATCAAGAATTAAGGTGAATGTTTTCGCTTTCCCATGTGGGTCGGCCCTGACATTGACAGGCGATAGAACGTAGGCCTATAGTCTAACAAAAAATGAGTAATCTCCGTCCTCGAAGGTACAGAGCGCAATGAAAAGAAGCACAACGGCATTGGCAATCTTTCGCAAAAGAGCGAAAAAAGGACGAGATGAAAAAAGTACGGAACCATAACACAGAATATAAAGTACCATGATAAGTACCAACGGATGCACTGGCGGACCCACATACTTCGTAGTTAGAAGTTGGCGTTTCCTGTCAAAACACATTAAACAACACTTGATTGCTCCATGACATGCAATCCCATGATCCTCATTAAACTATAAAATTGCATATTGGGCGTAAACAAACAATTTGTATTTCTAAGCATTGCGTGCATTCTTCAAACGCAGCACACGCAATGGGTAACTTTACCTCTAAGTTACAAATCCATGAGTAATCGTCTTGAATGTCAAACACACACACCCTCAGCCCATGTTGACGTCAATAGAATATCATTAGTGGCTGTAGAAGTGCTTAATGAGAGAATAAACAATTAAAACAAGCGCCTTCCTTCTTTAAAACACATTGCAAACTTCTTCACTTTAGAAGTTTCCGGAATACTTTGAAAGACATAATCTAGAAGGGACAAACAGAGGCGAACGTAGAGACTGTCTTCATGAGGGGAGGACTGTTCTCCGCCAAATGAATGAGTGAATAATAATGAAGCCCGGGCGGTGGACTCAGGATTGTTCTAGAAGGGGTGGCTAATTACTCTGGGAGCCGTCTGTATGCTGTTCCGAGGGGTGTAGGAGTACAGCAAGATCTACTCTGTTGGCTTCCATCTGGCTGACACACACAAACACACACACACATGAACACAAACAAACAGTACACACACACAGACACAGACAGGCACACACACACACACACACACACACACACACACACACACACATGAACACAAACAAACAGTACACACACACAGACACAGACAGGCACACACACAGACAGGAACACACACATGCCCAAACACAAGAACAAACAAAATGCACACAAATCCACACACACACACACACACACACACACACACACACACACACACACACACACACACACAAGCCCACACACACACGCTCACATACATGCACACAAACAAGCCCACACACATGAACACACACGCACCCATGCACACACACACACACACACACACACATACACATGAACACACCTATACACACATATGAACCCACACATGAACACACATATAGATACATAAGCCCACACACCCACGCACACCCCCACGCACACGCACACCCCCCCCACACACACACACACACACACACACACACACACACACACACACACACACACACACACACACACACACACACACACACACACACTTGCACACACAGGACGGCTAAAAGAAAGACGCATGACGATATCTTACGGGGGCGTTGTCGTATTGTTAAAAACAAGGGAATGACTCATTCTTGTGTTGTTCGGAACCTGTCCCGATCGTCGTACAAACTTCCGAAGCCAATACTGCCTTCTGTTACTGTTGCTGGTATTTTGCGCCCGGCGACCTCGCCTCATTTTAGCGTCCTGCTCTCTAAGTTCGTCTCTGATTCGCCATCTACCGCCTGCTGTGTATTCACGCGAATCACGTCTGTATTCCCCGTTCCTGATCCCCTCTCAGCATGCCAGGGGCGGAGAGAGAGAGAGAGAGAGAGAGGGGCGTGCGAGAGGTTTACCCAGGATATGAGTGTCCTGTCTTGGATCATCTCCCAGTGTCCGTTGAGCTGGAGACTTACCTCTGCAGACTACCCCTAAACCTCCACCACCTTCACCACCTCAACCACCTCCTCCACCTCCACTACCTCCTCCACCTCCACCACCAGCCCCAATCCTTCCTCCCTGCCGCCCCCGTAGCTTGAGGGGAATGAAGAGCACATTGTACCCCCCACTGATCCCCCGAGGAAAAACCGCTGAGGAATTATCGTTAGTACAAAAATCCCTGGTTGTTTTAGCTAGCGACGGTGCTGCTGGTAACACGCTAGCATGTTTACAGTTGTAAACAAACTGTTGTTGTTATTTCGGTGGCGGTTTGAGAAGGCGGCGATGCTTGGGGCCAATCACTCAGTAATAGCAGCTTTCAATCGGAGTCCGTCTGACTCAAGTGCTGGGCCGTCCGAGATTGAGGGTCACACACACGCCGGCGGTCGACGGTTGCTCGGCAACACATTCCCACTAAAAGCCTATTTAAATCAGGAGGGACCGGCACTAAAAAACAAACCACAACACTGAACACACAAACACACGTCTTAATGCTTGGTGCACGATGGATCCAGGAAGTTTGCCGGGGGATTATTCCCCCCCCCCCCCCCCCGATGGCGTGGGTCGAGAGAGGAAGCAGATGGGTCTGGGATGACTGCGTGGGAATCTAGAGCCAGACATTGATCGATGGGAATTAGAACAGGAGCGCCGTCTTTCTGATTTAACTTTTGCTTTTAGCTACACGTCCATGTATATTCTCAGTGGTTGCCGTTCCTCTGTCTATCCTCCCGACTTTGTTCATGTTAATATTTGGACAAAAAATAAATAAAAAATGTAAGAAACTCTCATTAAGACCCGAGAAAGAGATGACTCCTCGGTGGGAGAGATCTCTAGGGTCCATAAACCTTTTCCCGACAAACACGCCTTTACTCTGACACAGGGGGATGAAACCACACGGGCGAGGCCAGAACTAGCATGAGGCTCCGTGCTTGAGCACAGCGTTTGCTCCTACCCCCAGCCCGGGAAAAAAAAACATGTTTAGGGCCTTGAACTGCAGCCTCGCTCGCCTGTTGCTAGGCTACACCAAGAGGGATGGAGGAGGCTGGCAGGGGTGGGGGGGAGTTATGGGGGGGGCAGGGTGATGGTGGTGCTTATCAGAGAGGAGAAAACGTAGCAGAGCGTGAAAGCATCGCGTTTTGGAAAATTAAAAGCTGTATTCTACATCCCCCATCCGGCGGCGTGCGTCGGGCAGGCGGTGCCTTAGCGGCACCCGCAGAAATCCCCTCTTCTCCTCCTCTTCTTCCTCCTCTCCCCCCGTTTCACTTCGACGAGGAAACACAGACCTCCACCGAAGAGACTGCGACGGCGCTCTCCCCCTGAACGACGCTGTCCTTAATCCCGCCGCCGCTAATTCATTCAGTCCCACACCTATGCTCTGCCATAACGCGGCGAACTCGCTCACCTCGGGGCAAACCTATAGGAAGCACTTCTCGTGTATCAAACGCAGGGGCCGACAAAAGACTAAGGGAAAAGAACAACAAAAGCCCTGAGCCGACAAAGGCACATAAAGATCCAGCGTATGCATCCATTACGGGGGCCGTGCGAGGTTGCGTAGCGGTGTTGCTGTGCTGTTCTGGTGATTAAGGTAGTGCACAGTGATCCGCCAGCAGCGGGCTTAACACAGTGCCTGTGACAGGGTATTTAGAAGACTAGTGAACTGCAAGAAAGCTCAATTACATCTTCCCAGCGTGTACCGCATAAATCAGCGCAAATCCTCTTTCAAGGCTATCTCCGGAGAGAACGACTGTGAAGGTACAGTCGGAAAAACACGCAGGTGTCGACGGCGGCCTTGAGTCACCCGTTGGAAAGTGAGGCTGTGCTCGGAAATGGTGTAGCACCAAATTGTTGTTGTAGGAGGGCATGGAGGTAGAGCGGGTTGGCTGGTAACCGCAAGGTTGCCAGTTCGATCCCCGGCTCCTCCTAGTGTCGAGGTGTGCCTTGAGTGGTTGACACCGCCGACGCTGTGTCAATGTGTGCATGAACGGGTAAATGTTAGGCAATATTGTAAAGCGCTTTAAGTTACAAAAGCGCCACAATTATGCAGTCCTTTTGTCATTGTTGTTTTTTCTATGCTGGTTGACTGGGAAGGACAGTATAGCGGCTAACAGGTTTGATTCCAAACCAAGAGATACCTGGTTCAATCCCTGCCTTGCCTGCAGCTAACAGGAGGTGGGCGTTCTTGAGTCGCGGCATAAGGCTCCTCCAGCTCTCATCCACCGTGGGCCGTTACGTAGTACTACACACACATGTTAGTCGTTTCAAACCACTCCTCCGTCCATCTCACCGGTACAAAGACACAATCGGCCGTGGAGGCGCACACAATAAGGTTGCAATGTAATTGTAGGGAAAGATCGCGGAGAAGGTGGGTTGATCGTTCCTGAGCACTGCTGACCCACATAATGGAGCGAGCGGGGTTAATTGAAAAGGCACGTGGAGCAGTTAAAACCTTGTGTGTTGGAACAAGGCCGGCACTCATAGTCATATTCTGATGGCTGCCAGTGACCTGATCTCACCTATGATTGTTCCTTGCCACTACTTTGGCAGTGAATGGGCACAAAAGCCTTTCTGGGGCTCCATAAAATGAGTCTGAAAACTTTTATAATGCTAGAGTGGAATTCCTTTATTTTAATCTATGACCGTTGCCCTTCAATGTGGGCCGTTAAATACATTTATCTCGGCAATTCTAATCAATATAATATTCCGGCTCCACAGAGGCAGATCAGTCGGCGAATAGACGGATGGATGGATAGACACTCACTTCTACTGAAATGTGTTATTGTGTATTATGTATGCGCATTAATATTCAAGTGCGTATGCATATTTAATGTTTAATGGAACGGGCTCAAAAGTGGGCTCGAACTAAATCCAGCCGAGGCAAAAGGGAATCACACGTATCCAAATTAAAAAGAATATCTCGTCAGTATCTCCCGAAAAAAAAAAAAAAAAACGTCTTTTCTTTGAGGATAACTTTTTTTATTTAAAATGTCACATTGTGGCATATCCAAATGCCAACTCCCAATTGGCTGCCTTGTCATCCGTCGAGCCTCACTGATTCTTTTGAAATGATAGGGATGTTTCTCTGGGTTTAAATGACAACAATTACTCTCATGGCAAAATAAAACCCCACAAAGAAGGGAGCAACATTGATCATATTGTATACCCAAACACGCGCTCCCACCACAAAGGAAAGTGGGGTGAACTGGATTTTGTTTTCCATTATTGAATGCTTTGAGAAAATAGCTATTGATGTGCGGAGTGCTTGCCCGTGTCTGCGCATGTGTGTGTGTGTGTGTGTGTGTGTGTGTGTGTGTGTGTGTATGTGTGTGTGTGCGAGGGTGTGTATGTGTGTGTGTGTGTGTGTGTGTGAGTGTGTGTGTGTGTGTGTGCAAGTGTGTGTGTGTGTGTGTGTGTGTGTGTGTGTGTGTGTGTGTGTGTGTGTGTGTGTGTGTGTGTGTGGGTGTGTGTGTGTGTGTGTGTGTGTGGGTGTGTGTGTGTGTGGGTGTGTGTGTGTGTGTGTGTGTGTGTGTTTCATCCACCCCTGTGAAGACATGATGTGACTGGCATTTGAGGAGGGGATGTAAAGGGCATTATAATGGGAGGGAAGGAGAAGGGGAGCGATGGGATTGCAGGAGGTGATAAGATAGTGGAACAGCAGAAAGTGCGAGGCTCCCTCCCCCCAGATCAAACGTGTGACAGGGAGAGGGCTATGACAGGTGTCCCTGACAGCCCCGCACCGCTCGGCCACAATGTCACCTATCTGCAGTACAATCTGATTGAAACTGGCCTTCTGCAGTCTCCTTTAGCCCAGCCAGCCGTCTCTCTCTCTCATAACCCTCTCTCTGTTTCCGTCCCTCGCTCTATTTCTCTGTATCTCTCTCTTGCTTTCTCGTTTGCTCTCTCTCTCTCTCGCTCTGTTTGCCTCTCTCTCTCCCTCTCTCTCTCTCTCTCTCTCTCTCTCTCTCTCTCTCTCTCTCTCTCTCTCTCTCTCTCTCTCTCTCTCTCTGACTATCTCTTGCTCTCTTCTTCAGTCTCTGTCTCTCACTCTCTCTCTTTGTCTCATTCTCACCCTCTGTCTTTCTTTCACTCGCTTCCTCTCTCTCTTCCTCTCTCTTATGCGTTCTCTCTCTCTCTCTCTCTTTCTCTCTCTCTCTCCCACTCTCTCTCGCTCTCTCACTCAGTCTCTCTCGCTTTCCCCCTGAGATCATGTGATTACGTGATCACATGCTCAAAACACGTGGGCGCACACACACACACACACACACACACAAACACAAACACACACACAAAGACACATGTATTCACACATGCACACAAAGATGCACACATACATAAATAATAAAACACACACACACACACAAACACACACACACACACCCACATACACACACACAGACAGACTCACAGACATCGTGTGATTGGTGGGCGGGGTCAGTGGGGCGTACAGTACCTTGCGTGTTGTCTGGGTTGGTGGTGGGGGTGGGAATAGTGGTGGAAGCATCTAGATGGAAAAATAAAAAAAAATAGAGAGAACATGTATAAGAAATAAAGGAGGTCAGAGCGCCAGGGAGGATGGACACAGCGACCAGGGATGGGTACCTGTGTGGTCGTCTAGGAGACGGGCGGCATGGCGTGGAAAAACTCACTTGTTCAGAGTTCACTTAGACTCTGCATAGCCTCCCCCCTTACTCCCCTACCCCCCTCCTACCCCTCTTATGCACTGTACACCAGTGTTTCCCACAGACCAAGGACCAATGTGTGGTGCGCGGGGGGGGGGGGGGGGGGAGAATGAGTGCTATGCAGAGATGAATGGACGGAACGATTTTTAGATTTACAAATCTCGTTATTGAAAAAAAATAATAATAATAATTTTTATTTTTTTAATACAATTAAAAAAAAAAAAAAAAAAAAAAAGACAATCAATTCGTGGGGCTCGATGTTGATTCTGTGGCGCCGCGCCACACAATGGTCTATGTATGGGAAACATTGTGCACACTTGGTGTATGTTGTACATCCTGGCACCTAATGTACGCACTCATTGTACGTTGTACGTCCTTGCACTTAAAAATAGTACTAATCGTGTAGCATCTTATCCTAGCCATCTCTGTTGTGTACGGGGAATGGGTTAACCTAGCGATTGTTAGTGCTTGGCACTTGGTTCCATGAACGTCCTTTCTGTACTGACAGTGATATATTGTTTCTCCTTCTGATAAATGTAATTATTTGAAGTCGCTTTGGATAAAAGCGTCTGCTAAATGACCTGAATGTTAATGTAAACGAGACACTATACGAACGGATGCATCTCTAGACGTATAAAATACACTCACCATGACAATATCAACCCATGTTGTAACCTCACATTTGGGCTTCTACGATAGGAGAACAACTATTATGTGGTCTTATATGAACCAGGCATACATAAAGATGTGGGGTAGGACTCTGTGTTCTCCTCTCACTGTTCTTAGGCCCGGGTGTTTCTCTCACAGACAACTTGATTAGCCCTTCAGACAACGAAGGGCTGAGGCAGAGAGAGCATCATGAATTATAGGGTGATTCAGGCCCATCGCTATGTAATGTCCCTTCTCCCGCTTCCTCTTATGAGCTGTGAACACCAGTTAGCAGTCCCAGGAGCTTGATGAATAAGGACAGGACAAGACTAACAGCAACAACAACAAGGAGAATCGATATGGACGTTTCAAAGTGAGTTTGCAATATCCAAAACGTCGAAACGGTAAAGGATGTCCCTATAATCAAAGGTCCCGCCCTCTATCTTGTCGCTTAACTCATGTCAATTAAAGTCCCGCCCTCTCTCTCTCTCCTCTAAACCCATGTAACTGAAGGTCCCGCTCTCTCTCCTCTAAACCCATGACACTGAAAGTCCCGCCCTCTCTCTCTCCTCTAAACCCATGTAACTGAAAGTCCCGCCCCTCTCTCTCCCTCTCCTCTAAACCATGTAACTGAAAGTCCCGCCCCCTCTCTCTCCTCTAAACCAGGGGTCCCCAACCTTTTCAGCATCAAGGACCGATATGATTCTCCGAAAAGTTTCACGGACCGGGGGGGGGGTGGTTGGGTTATGTTGCGCAGAGGTTGCCAAAAATGCAAACATGTTATATGCAATCTAACAACTGCATATAGACTTATGGCATGTAAAAGAGTGACAGTATTGCGAAGTGAATTAAAAAAAAAATAATAATAAAAAAAAAAAAAACTTTCTCTGCGGACCGGTACCAAATGACCCACGGACCGGTACCGGTCCGCTGACCGGGGGTTGGGGACCGCTGCTCTAAACCCATGTAACTGAAAGTCCCGCCCCTCTCTCTCCCTCTCCTCTAAACCATGTAACTGAAAGTCCCGCCCCCTCTCTCTCATCACTTAGCCCCTGTAACTGAAAGTCCCGCCCTCTCTCTCTCCTCTAAACCCATGTAACTGAAAGTCCCGCCCTCTCTCTCTCCTCTAAACCCATGTAACTGAAGCTCCCTCTCTCGAGCCTGCCTTGGAACTGGGTTACTCAGAGACCAGGCGACCCGGGCTGTTCCAGATGGCGGCGCCATGCTGCCTGTGAGACGAGGTACCGAGTGCGCCCGACCGTCTGAACGCTCTCCGGTGCCAGGGAGCTGGGCCCGGCCGGGCTGGGGGGGGGAAACGATCGCTTGGACCCCTAACTGGGGGTGGGGATAGAGTCTCAGTGGGGGGTAATTGGCTGGCTGTCTCCAGCGCCTGCACCACCCGCACTCCATCAAAAGGCACCAGTGGGGGGCCACACACTCTCCCAGCTAATGGTACGACATCAAGGAGCACGTAATGCTGCCGCCCGCACTAGAGCGCTGGAGGTGGGGGGGAGGTGGAGGTGGAGGAGGTGGAGGAGGTGGGTGGTGGGGGCTGGAGATGGAGGTGGTGGGAGGTGGAGGTGGTGGGAGGTGGGGGTGTAGGAGGTGGGAGATAGTGGGGGTGGAGTTGGGAAGAGCGCTGGAGGTGGGGGGGAGGTGGAGGTGGAGGAGGTGGAGGAGGTGGGTGGTGGGGGCTGGAGATGGAGGTGGTGGGAGGTGGAGGAGGTGGGTGGAGGGGGAGGAGGTGGGAGGTGGAGGAGATGGGAGTTGGTTGGTGGAGGAGGTGGGAGGTGGTTGGTGGAGGAGGGGGCGGAGGTGGAGGAGGGGGCGGAGGTGGGAGGTGGAGGTTGTAGCACTGGAGGGGGGTCGTGGGTGGATGAGGGGGCGGGAGAGGTATGGTGCTCGGAGCGGGGCGAGAGCGGTGGCTTCGTGGGTGGTGGTGGATGGGGGCAGAGGGAGGGATGGGGATGGAGGTCGGGGTGGGCCGGTGGGGGGGCCGAAGGGTAGAGATGGCCGTGTGGGGGGGGGGGGGGGGGGGGGGGGGGGGGGAGCGGAGGTCGTGTTGGGTGAGTGACGGAGTTAATGGAGGTGGTGAAGGTGGTGGTTGAGGAAGTGTGCATTGTGCATTGTGATGTACAATGCACACTGATGGAGGTGGGTGGGGTTGTGTATCCAGGTCTCAGGGGCAGATACTCCTCCGACAGCGTTTGAAAGGGGTTGCGGGTGGGGGGGGAGGGGGGGGTGGGCTGGATCCTCTCCCTGTGACCGAGAGCAGTCTGATAGCAGAAATGTCAGTGTCTCGGAGAGGGAAATTGGCTATTCAGGGAAAAAGGGGTCGTCACAATGGCGGGGTGTGATGTGGCACATATAATAGCCAGGTGAACGACAATTCTCCGTGGGCAATTTCCAGGCTGGGTGACTTTGGGCCCCGCGTCACGAGCGCTGAAATACGAGTGTATTTTCCAGGCGTCGTATTTCCATGCAGCTTTTATATCTGGGAGGAATTATTGATATGGCAAAGCAGGGAGAAAAATATGCACCATAAAGTGAAACAATGTCGGGGGAATTGTTTAGCCATGCCTACTTAAACCCGTCTCCTGATAGGCCCGCGTTGGGCCATTCCCACTCCTCTTTTCTTCCCGGTTTTCTGTGCCGTTGCTCTGTTTAAAGCCCTTTTGTTTGTCTTGGAGGTCCTGCACCTCCTAGACAAAGCCTGGTGTGCAGGAAGCCCCAGAAAGGATCCTTCCGAGAGGACACTTTTAAACAAAACTGGAAGGAACTTGATCCGAATGAATTGACCAAACAATTCACTGGGTTAATAATACAGTTGGATCAGAGCCGTCTGATGCTGAGGAGATGAACAAAATCGGGGCGACGCACTCCCTGCCCGCCGTCCCCAGACAGTTTATCTGGTCGCTCAACGCTCTTAACAAGCCAGCCCGGTCCACACAAGTTCAGACCGTTTCAGACGGGTACTGACCGGTTTAGCCCGGTTCAGTCTGGTGCAGACCGGTTATTCCCGGTTCAGCCCGGTTCAACTTGGTTCAGCTACTTCAGACTGGTTCGACACGGTTCAGACCGTTGCAGACCGGTTCACCCCGGTGAAACCCGGTAACTTGGTGGGGATGTCTGACTGGACGACCACTAGATCCTGTCTGGGTCGGCCAGTCAGCTGCAGATGAGAGAAGAGGAAAAAGCTCCTGCACTGAACGCAGCACTCAATCTCCCGCCTGCAGGGCGATGGGGATAAGTTATAGCACCCAGGTCACCTCCGCGTGGAAGACAGCGAGAGAGCGAGGGAGGGAGAGAGAGAGGGAGGGAGAGAGGGGGAGAGAGAGAGAGAGCAGGTGCATTACAGAGAAAGAGGGGGAGAGAGAGAGACGGAGAGATAGACAGACAGA
The DNA here is from genome assembly GCF_902167405.1 of Gadus morhua. NCBI lineage: Eukaryota > Metazoa > Chordata > Actinopteri > Gadiformes > Gadidae > Gadus > Gadus morhua. The sequence goes on from NC_044063.1 coordinate 13,035,402, forward strand.
GAGAGAGAGACAGAGAGAGACAGAGAGAGAGGATGGGGTTGCCCTCCATGACCAGCCTGACGCCCACCGCTAAGCCCTGCCCAGGGGCACGACTCCAGCTCTGGATGCTGACGCCCACGCCGGTATGGGCCGGCTCCTACACCCGGCACGGCCGAGAGCAGCGCGGCTGCATTGTAAAGCACGGCACAGCATTACATTTCTGACACGGTGCGTACATCATCTTCACACCTATCTGGGGTTGTCTCATGCCCAAAAGACCATTACTCTTGTTGAAATAGTGAGGCCCGAGGCAGCGTTAAACACGGTGGCTGGCAGCGCGATGATAGGGGATTGATGGCCAATTCAGGATGACTCTAAATACTGCCCCTCCCCATGTGTATTTACTTAAAAGGGGAACCTTCCTGAACCGAATAGCCTTCGCTTCGCACGCAGCGTGTTTGAGACAAACACGAACAGAGCGGTGCTTGGACAGACCTTTACAGGCTCGGGGACAGCTTATGTTTGCTGATGTTGTTCTTGTCACACAAATGTCTTTGGGCGGAACACTTTGCATGAGATAGCGCCGTTATAGCGTAACGTAGCTGTTTCTGTCGCGCGATTCACCTGCTAAAAGGCGACGGCGATGTACAAATCCATCGCGCTACGAGTGTTCATCAGATTGCTAATTAAGATGCTGTATGAGGATGATTAGCTCGAGTGGGAATCGCCGACGTAATTATTCCCTGCTAGTTGCACCTTCAGCCATCCCCCCATGTCTCATTATTGGAAAAGGAACGGCAGGGAGCTTTCGACAAGGGGTGCACCAGAAGGGTGGAAGAATGGGGGGAAGAAGATGTTTAAATAGCGGGTTTGTGGAGGGAGATGGTGAAATACGCCAATGGTCTTCCTAGGTAAAAACATTGGTATGCAAAGGTACTGGATGGACAGTTTTCATTTGTAAGGCAAACTTTATTCAACACATAAAGTGACTTCAGCGAAGAAGGAATAAAACGAAATAACTAACAAAGAGCAGAAGACAGATATCTTTCCAGCATTCCAGAAATGTCCCACATTTTTGCATCTGTCGAGAAACTAGCTTGACATTCGAGGATGTGCTGTTGGTTCCTCGCTCTCGGTGGCAGACATGTGTTTAGCATAGTTGGAAGTGTAGTCAGAACAAGTGTATCTTGAATGAGCTATTTGCCAGCATATGCTGTGCTTTTGTTTGGGAAATGATCATTAGGACCCCATCGGGAACTAGCAGATGCCATCATCTGCCTGGCAGAGCACAATAATGAATAACCATGGCGTGGCCAGCGCACGCGCGTCACTGGGAGGCCTACGTCACGCACACACACACGCATGTATGCACGCACGCACGCACACGCACATAAATGCCGGCGTGCGCACACAGACATGTGAGCACGCACGCACACACACACACACACACACACACACACACACACACACACAGACATGCAAGTACGCACGCACGCACGCACACACACACACACACACACATACACACACACTCACACTGGCAAAGTCACCCAGTAGCCAGCCAGATTCTCACACTCCTCTCAAAGACCTCCAAAACCACATGTTATTATTCACACACTTCGACTATGTAGGCATGTATATTCAACACTATAAATACATTTTCTAGCGTCACATCAGTCTGAAACTATACTAAAGAAAGGACATTTTTTACTTTCTAATGACATATACTGCGTTAATCCAAGGAAGCCTTGTTTCAGATGCATGTTAGTGAGTCTGTTTAGGGGAGGAAAGCTAATCCTACAAGGACGCCTACTGCAGTGTTTGGGGTTCGAACCCAGATCCTACAGCTTCCTTATCACCACACCAGACTAGACGATAGAAGACAGACTATCCCTATTATCCCTCATTTTTAATAAAAGAAAGGATGTATGTGGATTGTCTATTCTTTAGAGGATGGATTTGGAAATAGTGTGCATTGATTCAAAGCCCACACAACACCAATACCTTTTGCATTTCTTCCCAATATTTTCAGTTCCGTTATGAGAGCAGCTTCCCCTGAATTCTGATATTTATGTTGAGACAAGGACATATGCATACGGGTATTTCCGGGGTTGTTATTGGAGCGAGTATTCTGCACACTGAATGAACGATTTAAGTAGAGAAGAGAAAGTAGCCGGAAATATAAAGTCGCTGGAAAATAAAGCCAATTCGTTAATCCAGGCACATTATTAAATCGTTTTTGAAGCCCAGAAGCTTCATTTATGATTAAGTTTGACAATCCCATTTATGTCACAACCGACGAGAGTGCCAAGAAAGCCCAATGGCAACAGTTCTAGCGCATAAATATTTCAAGATTTAGGCAGAACTTTCAGAACTAAAATCAACAATTCATTGCATCAAGTTTGATAAAAACGAATATAGCGCCGTGAAATAAATGTTTGCCATTGTAACATGTTGATTGAGGAATTGATTCCCTGAATAAATTTCACTTCCTTTCATAAATAAATACATTTGGTGGGTTGCAGAAAAGCTCAGAGGGCAACATTATACATCAAATGATTTGTCCTCCGAGTCTGTGTTATGGTTCATAAGATATATTACATTAACATTTATAGTGGAGATACATTTGAATGCAAGGATGCCATCAAACACATTTGATCATCGCCGGACACACGGCAACATGAGTGAGTGATGTAATGCAGGGTAATGCTCGCTTTAGCTCGCGCTAAACGCTCCGAGTCCCGCTCCGAGTCCCGCTCCGTTCTGAGGGCTGTTCATCAGCACCAGCTGGTGAAGCTACCCTATCACAGATTACAGAAAGGAACATTCTGGAAAAGACCCAAACTAGCTAAAACCGGAAACTGTTGCTGGTTAAATCCCATAAATACATGTATCTCGTTGAAAGTTCATAATCCCTTCTTCTCATCCGAACCAAATCCCACCCCAACAGCCGTGGCCACCTCGGCTCCGCACTCTCTCGGTTCAATCGGTTCTTTATCGACACACACTCATTACACGACCAAAACCACTTCGCCCGCGCCCCCTCCGCCGCCCCTCCACCTCCGCCCCCTCCACCCCCCAGACACCCACCGTAGACGTGGAGGACGTAGTCGTCGTAGGCCTCTCCCACGGCGTTGGAGGCCACACAGCGGTAGGTGCCGTTGTACGACTTGTTGAGGTTCTCGATGTACAGGTCGGGGCCCGTGACTACGGCATGGGGGGGCACGTCCTCGTCCACACGCAGCCAGTTGATCCGATGGGGACTGGGGGGGGCACACACACACACACACACACACACACACACACACACACACACACACACACACACACACACACACACACACACAAAAACACCACATTAGATGCCGAAGTGTGGGTGGGTGAGGGTGTGGTTGTGGGTGTGGATGAGTGTGAGAGTGTGTGTGTGTGTCTGTGTGTAGGGTAGTGTGTGTGTGTGTGTGTGTGTGTGTGTGTGTGTGTGTGTGTGTGTGTGTGTGTGTGTGTGTGTGTGTGTGTGTGAGTGTGTGTGTGTTTTTGTGGGTGGGGAGGGGGGTCTTGGTGAGTGTGTGGGTGTGTGGGTGTGTTTGGGTCTGTGTGTGCGTGTGTGTGTGTGTGTGTGTGTGTCTGCCTAGCTCTACCAGCGAAACACAGAGAGAGAGAGAGAGAGAGAGAGAGACAAAGGTCACGACTAGGATCGTTTGAGGAGGGCCCATGGGCCATGCCGTGTTTAATGGTGTGTTTTAGAAACAGCACACACACACACACACACGCACACACACACACACACACACACACGTGCGAGCGTGCGCCACTGGTAACATTTAAATGCTACAATGGAAGAGAAAGGTTAAGAGTGTGTGCGCATGCCGGCCGGGCGCCGTGCGAGGGCGGGCTGGGAGCCGCCATGCGCTCACGGCTAACGGGGAAGAGGCTTCTAGGTCGCGGGGAGGTGAGCTGTGGTGGGCGTGGAGCAGCGTGGGTGTGTGTGTGTGTGTGTGTGTGTGTGGATGAGTGGGCGAGGATGTGTGTTAATGTGTGTGGGTGTGAGAGTGAGTGTGTGTGTGGGTGTGTGCGGGTGTGGGTGTGGGATTGTGGATTGCGGGTATGGGTGTGTGTGTGTGTGTGGGGTGGTTAGGGTGTAGTTCAGGGAGGGGTTGTGGGTGTGAGAGTGAGCATGCGTACGTGCGTGCGTGCGTGCGTGTGTGTCTATATGTATTTGTTTGTGTGTGTATGCGTGTATGCATGTCTGTGTGTCTATATGTGTGTGTGTGCATGTGTGTCTATATGTGTGTGCGTGAGTATGCGTTTGTGCGTGTCTGTGTGTCTGTATGTGTGCGTGTGTGTGTGTCTGTGTGTCTATATATGTGTGTGAGGAAGCGTGCATGCGTGTCTGAGTGTCTATATCTGTGTGTGTGAGTATGCTTGTGTGCAAGTGTGTGTGTGTGTGTGTCTGGCGGTTAGTGGTGGCTCACTGTGGTTTCCCTTCGGCGTTGCAGGTCAGGTCCAGGTTGTCCCCCTCTCTGGTCAGACCCTCGGGGTACGTCACCACGATCTTCACCTCCGGTTTATCTGTCGGGGGACACGCAGGTTTACTGTTTAGGGTCATGCTGAGGCTTTCATCAAAGGTCAAGCCAGACCCAGGTCACCAAGGTGCAGGTGGGGTCAGGTGCCCTACGGGGGGGCCTCAGTCAGATGGCCTGGATCATGGTGTCTACAGGTGTCCTGGCTTCAGGTGGCCTGGGTCCGAGGGTCCTGCCCCAGGGGGCTTACAGGTGGCCTACGGAGACACTGGTGGTCTAACCCAGTAGCTTTAATCCAGGAGTCAGACTCAGTAGCCGCAGCACTCTCCCTACTACCTGGTTGATTGTGTTAGGATCGCTTTGCCGCCTCACATCTCCTCAACGGCACAATCAAATTATCTAAAGGTGCGGCTTTGTTTTACGATTTTAATTTGTTCGATAAAACGGTGTTATGAAACAGATTAACAGCGGGAAGTGTAAAGCACAACTTAGGGTGAGTGTGGGGCATTGAAGGGGAGGCAAGACTTCCTCACCGCTGCCTTTGCTCTACCTCGGGCCAAATGATTCCCGTCCGCTTATCAACGTAAGCCACAGATTAGCAAAATGTCAAGCGGCCCCAGTCAGGATTTCCCTGTCTTCCTCCTACCTCAAAAGGTCAGACAAAACAGTTGTCTATCTCCCCCAAAAATAAAGTAAACCCAGATATTAATATTCGCCAGACCAGACGACAGACGGGAAGCCTTAACCTTTCTTTGATGTAAAACACAGAAAAAAAAAAGAGCTGAACTATTTCTTCAATTGATCGGAGGACGGAGCCGAACCCTTCTCTGACGAGCGAAGGCCAGTCAATTTCTCTCCTCTCCTGTGGTGACCGAAACCCAAAGGACACGCAGGGGGCTATCACTGCTCTAGAAAGGCCATGACCTACTGATCCAGGGCTGATAGCACCACAGCTTACCTCTTAGACCCCCACCCCCCCACTTCACCTCTACCCTCCCCCCCAGACTTCCATCTCCACCTCCACCACCCACACACACACATCCATACACACATCCACGATTTGGATGGTGAGTGGCGGGGTGGTGGCTACGTCCACCAGCCACCACCCCGCCACTCACCATCCAAATCGCCACCAACACACAAAACAGCCCAGCACTGAAGGAGAATTCTCCTTCCTCCTCCACCTCCACCCCCGCCTTAACCTGCACCTCCACCACCACCCACACCCACACACACACACACACACCGACCAAATCGCCACCACCAAACAACCCGGCACTGAAGGAGAATTCTCCATCCTCCTCCTCCTCCCCCACCCCTGCTCCTCCACCCCTGATGGAGCAGGAAGAGGAAGGAGGAGAATTCTCCTCCTCCTCCTCCTCCTCCTCCACCCCTGGTGTAGCGCTGTGCTCGGGGGTGTCCACTCACAGAACACCTCCAGGTGCCGCTGGGCCTGCAGATCCTTGGCCGCCGGATGGTCCACGATGCAGTCCACCGGCACACCGTCGTCCTCCTTGGTGACGGAGAAGCGCACGCGGCTCATGACGGTGAACATCCGGTCGTAGGTCTCCTCCACCATCATCTCACCTAGGGTTCACCGTCAGGGCGTAGGGAGGGAGACGAGACAGAATGAGTGGTGGCCTCACTGGTTCATTTTCAGGGTGGCATAATTAGAGATGATCCGATACCCATTTTTCCTTCCCGATGCCGATTCCGATTCCTGATCTTGAGTATCGGCCGATATCGTGTGTACCGATACAGCATCTAGCATTGTAGCTACAAATATTAATTGATATTATTTTTTTTTTGGTTCTCTTACGATGACCTATAGCCGGTTAATTTACTGTAGTATATTTATTTTTTGAAGAACCAGATTTACATTGCTGAACTATAATTATAATAATACATTTGCATTCGGCATCCATGTTTTTCGGACTTCTTAGCTCGAACGCACGTAGGTCGGT
>NC_044063.1:13056864-13069364 GCF_902167405.1 Gadus morhua
AGATTGTCGTCCCCCCCCCCCCCCCCCGGCATCCCCAGCCCCTCCCCGGCGCCCCAGCCGTAGCTCATCTCCAATTCAAAACACACATAAATAACGGCGCTGTGATTAGCAGTCCCATCAAAGTGAAAACAGGCCACTTTGTGCGACACGGAGGGCTTTCGCAATTGGAGTAAACATTTTCAATTGCCTCAGCATCCTGGTCATGATTGGGTGCAAATGAGGAGAGGCAGTCATTAATTCTGGGTGGGTGGGCGGGGGGGCGGGACGCAGGGAGGAGGGGGGGGGTTGGCAGGGGACGGAGGTGTGTGGGATGGCTGGTGGTGGGGCTGGGGGGGTAGGGTGCCAGGAACAGCACAGATGACTGACTGATAAATTCACACTCATTCCAGCAGCTGTCTGGCCGAGCGGAGAGGCTGCGTGCGGCTCCACATGACTGCCCGCTCCGTTCCTGCATGGACACATCCGGAATGAACCGCCGGCTCGGAATTGTTTACTCTCGAAAAAAAGTCGGAGCAATCTCGAATGGGAACACACAATCATGCGTGTGCGTGTCGGCATCTTTGTGGGTGTTTGTGTGTTTCTGGTTGATGTTGTCGTGTGTGTGTGCGTGTGTGTGTATGTTTGTGTGTCTGTGTGTGTGTGTGTGCATGTTTGTGTGTGTGTATGTGTGTTGTTGTTGTCGTGTGTGTGTGTCTGTGTGATAATATCCTGTGTGTGTGTGTTTATGTGTGTGTGTGTGATGTTGTCGTCTCGTCTGTGTGATGTTGTACTGTGTGTGTGTGTGTATTTGTGATGTTATTGTCGTGTGTGTGTGTGTGTGTGTGTGTGTGTGTGTGTGTGTGTGTGTGTGTGTGTGTTTGTGTGTGTGTGTGTCTGTGTGTGTGTGTCTGTGTGATGTTGTCCTGTGTGTGTGTGTGTCTCTGTGTGATGTTGTCATCGTCTATGTGTGTCTGTGTGTGTGTGTGTAATGTTGTCATCGTGTGTGTGTTATGTTGTCATCGTGTTTGTGTGATGTTGTCATCGTGTGTGTGTGATGTTGTTGTTGTGTGTTTGTGTGTGTGTGTGTGTGTGTGTGTGTGTGTGTGTGTGTGTGTGTGTGTGTGTGTGTGCGATGTTGTCGTTGTGTGTGTGTGTGATGTGTGTGAATTGTAGTCTGGATTCAGACTGCCACTGTGCGCCCGGCGCGCGATTTGAATGGAAGTTGATGAAATCGGGGGAACATTATCAAACGATCGTCTTCATCAGCGCTTGTCAGAAGGCACCTTTCAAATGGAGTTCGCTATCTCTTTGAACTTTCCTCTCTTGTTTTCACATCAAAAGACATAAAAGGGGCAGGGAAAAAAATAAAAAAATAAAACTGGGACAGACCCAGACTTCCATTTTATCCCCCTGAGTTCGCGGCTGTCTGCAAGCGTCCTTGGCTCTTAGGGAACAACTGTGAGGACAGACGAGTCATTATCAATTAAGTTCCTCCCTCTGTCTCCTTCCTCCTCCTCTTTCTTCGTCTTCTGTGAAGCGTGGCTCCTTCTTCTGCTCAGCCCCTAAACCCTGATCCCCATCATCAAAATGCACTTTCAAAGAAGTTTGCAATGATAAGAAGAAATATTCATCAGAGGACATAATTAGTGCCGGGCCGTTTTACTTCAAAAATCTCTGGCCATCTGATTGGACAATCTGTGTTTCCGTTTGTGTAATGATGTTAGCGAATGAAAGATGGGCGACGGAAAGGAACAAGCGAGGACAAATGAGAGAAATAATGGAGCTAATTCAGGGAAGAAATCAAAAGGAGCAAGAGGGAAAAAATGACGAACGAGAGGAAGAATGATGAAATCCCAGAAAATTAATCTATTCGAATTTCTTGATAGCTTTCATTTGGTACAATAGCCCAATACCCCGCGACAAGGAATACCTGAAAACAAGAACTATGGGATTTTGTTGAAATCATTGGTATTTAGAGTAGCGTCCCTGTTTGATTCTCTATATCATTGTTGTTTAGTCTACCTGTATAATCCTCTATATCATTGGCATTTTGTCTATCTTTAAAATACTCTACATCGGTATTGAGAGCGGTCTACCAATATCATCCTCTATATCATTGGTGTTTAGAGTATTCTACCTGTATTATCATAGTCTATATAATTTAGTCTACATGTATTATCCTAGTCTATATAATTTAGTCTACCTGTATGATCCTGGTCTAAATCATTTAGTCTGTATTATCCTAATCTGTATAATTTAGTCTACCTGTATGATCCTCTATATCATTGGTATTTTCGAATCCATACATGTTTCATCAAATGTTTGCATTTTTTATTTTTGCAAAGGGTATGGCTTTCTGTGATATATAGTATGTTGAGGATTCTGGGATGCAAACCTGAAAGATATGTTTAACACCTAGGCCTACATCATACAAATGTCAAATACTGCCACGATGGATAATTTTTATTCCAATAATGATCAACTAAAGAATAAAGATAGTTTTAAAGAGCTTATAGACAACAACAGGCTAGCTTACAATCAAGGGGCATGAAGAATTAAGATGGCGTACCAGAGATAAGAGACACCAACAGCCTAGCTAACTACTGAGGGGCATGACAGAGGTGGAACAGAGGTGGAAGGTGCAGTCGATCCACGCGTTGCCTTGTCTGACTGAACACTGAACTCATATAGGTAACTCGGCGTACCAGTTTGCCTTATGCAGCATGCTGATGGTGACATGGTCGGATGGTGCGTTCACTCACCAATGAAGTTTGTCACGAAAAGGTGCATTGCCACCAGCGATGTTGGAAAATACGCTCATAAACTAGGTGTTGGTAATGAACCGTTTGCTCACTGCAACGTCTTATAGGGTGGTGTTGGCTAATGATGCTACAACGTAAGATAACTTTGGATAGGAACCTGTATGTACCGCGTGCTGCTTCCGGTGTGCGCTTCAGAGTCCTTCTCTGATCTGCCATTTACAGAGACACCTTAACAGTAAACACAAAGCTGGTTTAGGGCTTGTATATCAGGGCTTCATGTCGCAGTGATGGCCTCCATTTTGGAAGCAAAGGAGCATTAGCAGGTTAGCTGTTAGTGTGCTAATATTAATGTCATTCGATAATACTTTTTCGAATTACTTGTGTTATTTTTGCATCATGGGAAGATATTGTTGTTTGATGCAGCGTTTCTCAGGCAAGACTGGGCAAAGGATCCTTCGAATATTTAGTTTTCAAGTATTTTCTACAGTACCTCAACCCTCAAAATGGCAGAGTCTCATCAAACTAAAAAATGTAATTATAAATCATTTCTAATGGACTTCCCGCCCGTAGGTCCTCCCTCACTGCTAGCGGGCCTACGACCGGGCAGACGGTGTGTTTCCCCCCCACGGTATATTCATAGTTGAACTGAATCACGACTCTCAATCTTTAATAATACGGCCCACTCAAAATTAGCTACGGGCCCGCTCACGATGTTAATCCTGGCACCGTTAACTCAGTCACATGTTCCCCAAAAGATATTTCAATCCTTTTTCGGCTTCCAAAAATGTAATTTCCCCCTCATGAGGAAGGGGCCACACAATCCCTGACGGTCCGTTGAAGGATCCCAGTAAACATGGAGTTAAAGAGATAGAGCGCAGACGTTCTTGACGTTCCCAGACAGAAACACGCTGTCAGAGGCGCAACACGGGGGCTACACAGCACAGAGACAAAGGAACGTACGCACCTGTCATGATCTCAGCAGCTCCTGTGGAAGGCAGGAGAAGAGAGAGGGAGAGAAAAAACAACAGGTTAGAAGCAATAAAATTGGTTTTGTAATTTTTCAGAATGTTAAAAACGTCAATCCAAATAAGATGCCAGAATTCTGTTTACTTGGATTCAAACCGGGATAATTCTCTTCTTTAATTCTTCCTCCCAATGAACCCTTCCAACGGGTAAACAGCCTTGACGCAAAACAAACACTTTGGAGCACAACATCTTTTTCTGTTGTTTCTCCAGACACCCGTTCTCTTCCCAACAAAACAGTCCCCATTTCCTGGTGTCTCTCAAGCTCCAACTTTGTTTCGAGCTCCCACCACTCTCTACCTAGTCCCCCCCCCCCCCAAGACCGCCCTCCCCTGGGGCCTAAGGACTGCGTGCTGGAGGCGAGAAGGAGCAGCACCCATCGGTGTGGAACACTGCCTGCCCAGACTGGCATCTTACAGAGGGGCATGGGGGACTAGGATATGCCCTGATGCCCCCCCCAGTGGAGCTCAGGGCCCCTACCCCTGGGAACACTTCCATCATTCATCGTCTACAGTCCCCTCACATACACACACGCAGTCACAGACACACTCACACACACTGACTCATATGTGCATGAACTGGCATGCACACACACACAGACACACACACACACGCACGAACAGGCAATCACTGAATACACACACAGACACAAAACACACACATCGTGTCATACACAGTTATGCACATGCAAATGCACAAACACACACACCCAAACATACACACACACCTGCACACATACATAAACACACACACACACACACACACAGACACACACACACACACACACACACACGCACACACACACACACACACACACACACACACACACACACACACACACACACACACACACACACACACACACACAGACACACACACACACACACACACACACAAACACACACACACACACACACATACACACACTCACTGCCCAGCATTCAGTCTGTAACATCTCACTGTAAGGGACTGCATTCAAACTTGTGATCATGATGAAAAATGGATAGCATTAAAATAAGAGTCTGTGTTTGGTGTCAGACGCATTCTGTGCCGTGGCAGACAGCGAACAACACAGGAAGAGACGGGGGGGGGGAGATGGAGACAGGTCCCTCCTCCTCCCCCTCCTTCTCCTGCTCCCCCCTCCTCCTCCTCCCTCTCCCCTGCCCTATATCTGCCAGGCCTTCAGACATTCCTTAACGAGGCGTTTGGAGCTGATTTAATTAACCAACGTCATTACAATGCTGTAGCAACATTGTGCAAATGACCCCATTATCCATTATCTTCTCCTATGTCCGTCTGCATGGCAGCGGCTGTCATTTCAGGCTATTTTCCCATCGGGGGGTGTGTGTTTGTGTGTGGGGAGGGGGGGGGTGGGGGGTCGGTGCGTGCATATGGATTTAGGGAGAGAGGGGAAGACAAATATTTTGACACTGCAGATCTCTGCCTGTGCAAACCCATCGTGAATATTCTGTGTTGTTTGTCTGCAGAGGTTTCGCTGCACTAAGCACCTCGCTAATACGCCTTGTAGCCAACCCCCGGTTCAACACCGTCGGTCGCCCGGCTCCACGTGTCACCCCTGCGGTTGTTTGACAACAAGTTCCAGTGCATAGACACACCAAAGCAAGCAAAGTACTAAGGAATCATTGTGTGTGCGTTGTGTGAAGTGGTTGCGGACCCACCAGCTGTTTCCTGCTGGGACGCCATTTAAGCTCAGACAGGTAAGGGTGGGGGGGGGGGGGGGGGTGGTGGGAAGGCGTGGGTGGGGGTGAGATGGGGATACCGGGTTTCAATCCAACTTTGATGAGGTGTCATGCCTCTAATGCGCCCGTCTCTTAGTGGTAGAGAGAGAGGATGAGAGGGTGAGAGGGAGAGAGAGTGAGAGTGAGAGTGAGAGTGAGAGAGAGAGAGAGAGAGAGAGAGAGAGAGAGAGAGAGAGAGAGAGAGAGAGAGAGAGAGAGAGAGAGAGAGAGTGTGAGAGGGAGAGAGTGAGAAAGAGAGAGAGGATGAGAGGGAGAGAGTGTGTGAAAGGGAGAGAGAGAGAATGTGGGAGAAGACAGAAATAGTGTGTGAGAGAGGGAGGGTGAAAAGCAGAAGAGAGCGAAATAGAGAGAGAGAGAGAGAGAGAGAGAGAGAGAGAGAGAGAGAGAGAGAGAGAGAGAGAGAGAGAGAGAGAGGACAGGAGAGGGAAAGAGGATACAGAAAGAAATAGAGCGACAGAGATAGTGCAAGAGAGAGAGGGAGGGAGAGGGAGAGGGAGAGAGGGAGGGAGGGAGGGAGGGAAGGAGGGCTGACGGACACATTTCAGTTTGAAAGCCACTCTCAGCGGCAGCGCGCTGAACATGGCTCCAATCCGTCAGTCATGTCTGCTGAGAGCTGAGAGCCGGGCCGCTACTGTTCCGTCCATCACTGCCGTCCTTGTGTCTGTCTCCTTCACCTTTGGAGTTTTGTTTAACTATGTCACATCCCAGCTGCATTCCCGAGCCCTACCCGGTTCCCACAGTAATGCCGTGCGGTTCCAATCCCATCACGGGCGTGTGCAGGGCCAGACCGCTCTGCGTTACGGTGCTGTGTGTGAGGAGTGAGTGGCGAGGCAGTCGGACCACCGTGTACATCTGGGCCTCAACGCACAGTACTCTGGAAGAAACCCTTGTAAAGCAACCTATTCGTATTAGTCGCAGGGAAACAGAGCCCTCCTGAGATGTGTGAGTGCGTGTCTGTGTGTGTGTGTGTGTGTGTGTGTGTGTGTGTGTGTGTGTGTGTGTGTGTGTGTGTGTGTGTGTGTGTGTGTGTGTGTGTGTGTGTGTGTGGCAAGCATCACACACACGCACACTCTCTCCCACCCCCATTTCCTCTCCCTTAACTCCCTCTCTCCCCATCTCTCTCATTCGCTTTCTCATATCCCTCTCTCGCCCCCTTCCTCCATATCTCGCCCCTCCACCTCCTCTCACGCCACCCTCCCTCCCTTCCTCCCTCCTCCTCCTCCTGCTCCTTCCCACTCTCCCCCACTTCCCTCCACCCTTACTCCCTCTTCCTCCCCCCATGTCTTTCCCTCGCTTTCACTCATATCCCTCTCTCTCCCCCCTCCTCCTCCCTTTATATCTCCCACCACCCGCCTCTCGCTCCATCCTCCCTCCCTTGCTCTCTCTTCCTCCTCCTCCCCACTCTCTCCCACTCCCCCACCCCCCGCTCCCACTCTGTATCCTCCCATCTCTTCCCCCCCCCCCCCCCCCCGCCGCTGTGTACTGGCAGCATCGTGACTATAATGAGACAATGTTTCTCCTCAGTACCACTGTGATGCCTTTGAATTAACGGCCTCTCACAGGTGAAATACATTTTGCTTATTCATGCACACTATAATGCCATGCATGCAGCCTGTTGCATTTTGAACACGCATGCGGTTGGCATGAATAAGAGAACGTATGGCAATGTCTTAAGTGGAATGGGGAGCAGGAACAGCTCGTTGCTAAAAACAACCCCTCTCCCTTTTGGCTATTTTTCGGTTTGTTTGTACTGTGTGTGTGTGTGTGTGTGTGTGTGTGTGTGTGTGTGTGTGTGTGTGTGTGTGTGTGTGTGTGTGTGTGTGTGTGTGTGTGTGTGTGTGTGTGTGTGTTTATTTTTGTGCGTGTGTGTGTATTCCTGTTTGTGTGTGTGTGTTACTGTTTGTGTGTGTGTGTGTGTGTGTGTGTGTGTGTGTGTGTGTGTGTGTGTGTGTGTGTGGTGTGTGCGCGCACGTGTGTGTGGGTGTGAATTTTCATTAAATATAAATAAATCTGCAAAGCTGCACTGCAGAAACACTCAATAGACATAGATTATGATTAGCTGCTAGTGCTACCATTTCCTCAGAGGGGGAGGTAATGGCAATTCTAGTGTATTTATATCTTAAAAATGGCTGTGCTTGTATGTGTTTGTGTGTTTGTGTGTGTGTGTGTGTGTGTGTGTGTGTGTGTGTGTGTGTGTGTGTGTGTGTGTGTGTGTGTGTGTGTGTGTGTGTGTGTGCGTGCGAATGAGGAGGGGCAATCTGTGTGTTGCAGTAAGACTCACAAACACACAGTTTAAACACACATAAACACAGTTTACACACTTGCAAACACAGCCTCCCATTCCCTGCCTCCCACCCAGATAGTTAGCAAAGCATCAGACAGGCGTTGACTTCAGTTGAAGGCCCTGTGTGCATCACCCCGCTGATCCTCGCCCAGATATCCACAACGCCGAGATAATGCACAGCGGTGCATTATTTAATAAGGGCAGGCCGACGTTAGCCCATATTAGCGGCTACATTTTTCGCTGCTGCCGGATTACAGAAAGGTTTTCCATTTTTTTTCCTCTGTTGCAGCGACGGCTTAATCGAAAGCCTTTCTGTCAGTTAAACGCTCACCTGTTAACGGGACTGGGAATACTCCAATTAATTTCTCCCAGGAGCGAGCAGAGAACCCGGTAATCAGGTGTGCGCCACTCCTGACAGGATCTCTGTTTGGTGGATTAAAGAGAGGGGGGTTCTGTATACCGCCGCACCATACAACAATGGCTGCATTATTGATGATATCTCGTATGTAAATGTGTGATCGATGACGGGCGATGATACCGCCAGTCGTTTCAACCGCACAAAAGGAGGAGGACTCATGTGTATTACGACTGCTTTTCAGCAGCTGATAGTGACGTTGGATCTTCAAAATAAAAGCGTGCAGACACAATGCACTTGTTGTCTGCCTTCTGATTCATAATTCATGTCTCTGGCACAAAGAAGCGTCTGGCAAAGAGCGCGGAATTAACAACGAGTGCACTTATTCTTCTTTATCGGAATAGGAGTGTGTGTTGTTTATTTTTCTCTTTCTTAAGGAGCCATCAGTGGTGCCAGTCATAACAGGCGATAGGGGGGCCTGTGTTAGCGCAGTCCTTCTGTGCAGAAACGTGTTGACTCAGATCTTTCCGGAACACAAGGAAATGTTTCCACAGACGGCGGCGGCTTTTGGTGACAACTGTACAGCTCAAGGTGGGCTTTGCCGCCTCGCACAGATGTGTCAGTGAGAAAGAAGAGGGGGAGGCTAGCTCACATGCTAGCAGGCGCCAGAGTCCACACATAGGGAGATAAAAAAGAGATAACGATGCGGCGCCTGCCATGCCTCCGCTCACAAATGGATGGCGCCACAACGAAGAGAGACTGATACGCTAAGCACAATAAGGCAGAATAATCTTTATCCCAACTACACTATACTATACCAATACCATGCTAAGCAATGCTATACTGAGCTGTACTGTTCTATACTCTGCTTTTACGCCGTGCTACTATATGCTACTATGCTATGATACTATCCTATGCTAATAGGCTATGCCTCTATACCATGCTACTATGCTAGGCCGCTATGCTATGCTACTATGCTATGCCTCTATACCATGCTACTATGCTATGCCACTACGCTATGCCACTATGCTATGCTATCTTTCTTTACCATACTAAACTATTGCTATGACCCTTATCATAATAAACTTTTACTTGAACCCTCACCTTGAACACTTTCAAAGTAAAAGTCACCACGCAACAAAAAAACAAACCCTGATGACATTCAGTTATGTACGAACAGGTTGTTCTTGGCAACAAAAGAAATATCGGAGCAAGATTGTAAACAGTGTTTACAGTCTACCACTGATTTAACAAATGCAATATTTAAACAGAAAGCCCTAGAGGTTACCTAGAGGTCGGGGTGGGGGTGGGGGGGTGAATGGGTGGTGGGGGTGGAGATCCATCCTGTTCTTCTACTGCTTAGCTATTTCAGCGATTCTACGACCCCACAGAGACACTTCCAGGTCGTTATCCAGACGTTTGAAAGTCACCAACAGGCGGGCCTCTGGTTCAAGGTTATCTGTAGATAGACTGGTTAGTGGGGAGTGACCCCGGACCCTCCCAGCTGGGGGGTTCAGACCCCCTTGCCCGCTAGGCTAACCTGCCCTGGCGGGCCGGATCGTCCTCTTAATAACATCTAAACATGTGGGGGTGGGGTGGGGGGGGGGGGGGGGGGGACTATGGGAGATGTCGTCATCCACCCAGCGGCTGTGGCGCGAAAAACCAGAAGATGCCGAGACAGGAAGCAGTGACGAACGAATCAGATCTGATTCAGTCACGTCTGTTTCCAATTTGCGACACTGTGATGTCTTCTCTATCTTCTGCGTCTCGTCTTACTGGCTGCGTCACACAGGTGTAAAGAGCCGTCCCAGCAGGGGGGGGCTCAACATCGGTTACCATGGGAATGAGCCTCTCACTGCGGATCACTAAACAATGAGGGGCTTTTTTTTACTAAAAGAAAATCCCCCCCCCCCCTACCCCCAGACACACCGCCCAAGGAGCCTGGGGATAATCACACTACTTTTTATTATTTTTCTTCTTCTGTGGTTTCGGTGACATTGCAGAGGTTGACCTGCCACATGGCGCGCTGCCGGAGGAGCACACATGACACCTCGCAGAAGCCGGCGAGCGTGCACGGAGCGAGCGTGCACTGCACGAGCGTGCACGTGCGGTCGCGTTCCTATTCCCTGTCCCCAGTCCACACCGCACCTGCGCGTCTGCTGGTGTTTCAGCGCGATGCTGATGTTTGTGTGAGTGCACACACACATTGTTATGCACATTTATTAGCGGTGTGTACTTTATGTGTGTGACACAATGTGAGTGTTTTGTGTGTGTGTGTTCTGTGAATGTACGTGTCACACACACATGTGTGTGCGACACTATGTGTGTGAGTGTGTGTGCGGGAGGGTGCATGCCTGTTCATGCATGTGTGTGTGTGACACTATAACGGTGCGTGTGTGTGCGTGTGTGTGCGTGTGTGTGCGTGTGTGTGTGTGTGTGTGTGTGCGTGCGCGTGCGTGTGCACGTGCGTGTATGTATGAGAGGGGTAATTAGGACATTAGGAGAAGCTTTTGACAGCCTTGTCATGGCCACAGCCTCCCTGGTGGAAAGGAGCTGGTCAGGGGGTTAAGTGGGGGTCCGGGAGGGTGAAGAGCCAGCTGCTGCAGCACCACTCACTGTCTGGAAGCTCTCAGAGAATATTAAAACTCTGGGGTCTCAGCCAAGACGTGCCCGCCTTCGACCGCCTTCACCCATCGCACAAATCCCTCATGCCGTGCCACGCCGTAGCCCGCTATTAATTTATGCCGCTGGATTGTTGCAGACGTCCCTCCGCACACAAAAGCACAAACAATATAAACATGAAAGGGATTATAACAAACGATGATGGCGAGGAGAGGTAATTGAGCAATTTTGTAAAGCGCTTAATGTGAAATTCATCGTCTGTAACTGGCGTTTCTCAGTCTCTGGGTTGGAAAAATGAAAAAGACAGAATATAAAAAAAAAATGGGTGTCTGTGCCCGAGCTGTTTGTGCTGATTCCGAGTGCGGCGGGATGATGGATCCTGGTGCCGCAGCCATCCCTCTCTCCGATGTGCCCCCAGCCAAAAGACGCCATTAGAACATAAACGTATTAAAAAGCCCCTCCCCCGTAGCGGACGCGTGGCTGATGACCGGGCTGATGAGACGTCATTAATTGTATGGATTGATTATAATGATGGTGGGTAAACAACATGGCCGCCGCACTCGCCGCAGCACCTGGGCCTATTTTCCCACTACTTACACGCTCAAACGCTAATAATCGCATCGATCAGAGAACCAAACACAAAAAATAACCAGCAACTGCATCCGGGGGAAGCAAACACATTTGTTTTTTACCCGTTTGTAATGCCTTTTGTGCACGCCTCAATCCGACACCTGTCACACACACACACACACACACACACACAAACACACACACACACACACACACACACAAACACACACACACACACACTCACACACACAAACACACACACAGACACACACACACACACACACACACACACACACACACACACACACACACACACACACGCATACACACACACTCACATATACAAACACACACACACATACCAAACACTCACACGCACGCTCACAAACATACACACACTCATACACACACAAACACACACACACACACACACACACACACACACACACACACACACACACACACACACACACACACACACACACACACACACACACACAGGAGCCGCACACCTGGTAGCAGCATGCTAAGGGGGAACAAGGTGGGAAGGGAAAGGCCCTTTGTTTCCTCCCAGTTTATAATCAACACGCTGCTTCCAATCTTCTCCCACCATTTTTCAATTTCCCATTTCCCTTTTTTTACACAGTCAAATCGCTGCCATCAATCAGCCGGTGTGCTGAGGGAGGGAGAGAGACACTGGAGAAAGAGAGAGAGAGAGAGAGAGAGAGAGAGAGAGAGAGAGAGAGAGAGAGAGAGAGAGAGAGAGAGAGAGAGAGAGAGAGAGGGAGAGAGAGTAAGAAAGGGTATACATGGGAGGTTTGAGGGAGAGAGAGTGCGATTGAGAAAGGTTGCAGATGGGAGGTTGGGGAGTGGAAAGAGGGAGACAGAGAGAGGGGGGCATGAGAGAGAGATGGGAGGTTTGAGGGAAAGGGGAAGGAGAGGGCGAGCAGAGAGAGAGCGAGAGAGAGGCTTTCTAATGGAACCATCTCCAGCCTGAGGTCCCATTAGTGCGAGATTGCAGGAAGCGTGTGTGTGTCCATGTGTGTGTGTCTGTGTGTATGTAATGATTCCTGTGCTAGAACTCCCATGTAAAACAGTCAGAGACAGTCAATAGGACAAAGGTATTTAAATATGGAAGGAAGCAA
>NC_044063.1:13081864-13085653 GCF_902167405.1 Gadus morhua
CTGCTGCGCTCTGTAGGAAGGCTGGGTATGGAGAGCCACGTTTCAGTGTGAATACAAGGCGGTGTGAGGAGTAGAGACGGTACTTTTCTCCCTATCCTCCCTGCTCCTCAGCCTGTGCCGCAATCTTGAGGTTAATTTGAAGCCGTGCTTCCTTGTCGTTCTCCATTCGTTTGTTTTTCTTTTGTTGCCAAGATATGAACATTAATGCATTTAATATCTGCCGTGCGCAGACATAATTGGCAAACCCACCCTAAGGGACCTCGATAAACACAAATACATTGAAATGTATTTCCGGAAAGAAATTAGCAGATTAGTTTGGCTGTGCAAAAAACTTGCCTCCTAAGAAATCAAACTTCTGCGTCGACCCATGTTGCCTGTTACTTACTAATCGCTATTCACATTGCATCCTGCATTGGAACTTTGAGTAATGATGACGATGATGAAGGTGGTGATGATGACTAAAAACACACAACTTAAAGCATTGCAACGAATGTAAACGAAACACGCTGAGGGTAAACTAAGCAGCATCCTTCATATTTGTATGTGTGTTTTCTCCTTCATGTGTGTTGTCGTGTCTGGAATATTGCAGCAGGCATCCACCAGTAAATCCTTTTCACAGTCCGCACGTTATGGATTACAAACCCTCAACTTTCAGTGAAGACCGATATCAGTAGAGCTCCGATCCATCACTGTGATTGAACGGTAACGTCGTGTTTTGCGGTCATTAGAACATAATAATTGACACCGTTATCAATGGTTTCGCCGTTAAGAGATGAGTACCAAGCTTCCATTTGCCAAAGAAGTGAATGAAACGAGGATGTTTTTCTTAAAGACAGTTCATCAGTTCAGTGGGTACTCAGTTTTAGGCCACTATAGGATTTATGTCTGATATCTGCAGGTCTTCAGAAGCAGTTTAGCAGACGAGCCTGACAATATCCGTTGTGTTGTTGTTGTGGGGGCAAGGGGCAGGGGGGGGGGGGCGATATAATTCAGCACTTCTTTGTAAATCAAACAAACAAAATGACAAAACATTGGATCATTAAATATAAACTAGATAAATAAACATAATTAACCCGGTGTTTTCACGTAATGTAATTATCCTGCACAACTGCGAGCCATAAACAACAAGACATTCAGCACTGAAACATGGCTGACTGACAGAGGCTAGTTCTCCTGGGACTAATACAGTACAGAATAGTGTATATACTAAATATATGGTTTAGTACATGGCACTCGGGCATGTAAGGGGGTTTAATCCTCCACAGCCTAGCTGTAGGCATCTAGAGTCTGTTTCCTTTCCTGCATAAAGGCGTACCTCTAAACCGGCCAAGCTGTCTGCTGAGATGGCTGAATAGCGAATTGTGATTTTTGTTGATTCTAACGTTGCAACATGAGTCAGTGCAACTCATTTCCAAGGCGTCACTTTAACAACACCCTGGCCTACACGCTGACTAATTGTCTTGTTAATGTTTATGGATCCTGTAATGTTTGCTTTTCTGCTTCAACACCTCTTTAAATTGAGTCCGAGCATTAAATGGCTGACACCGGGAGATAAATGGGAGCATTAATAATACCAAGGGGGCCAATATGATTAGCTTTTTTACTTATTAGCATACTATACGTCAACGCCTCTGGAATGAGGTTTCTGTTGGACAGGATGACCAAGTAGCAGCGAAGAAAATAGAGGATACCACGTCCATAAAGCTTCAAGGACAGGTGTGTAGGGTGTGTGTGTCTGTGTGTGTGTGTGTGTGTGTGCATGTGTGTGTGTGTGTGTTTGTGTGCCTGTGTGAGCATGTGTTTTTGTGTGTTTGTGCATGTGATCGTGTGCAAGTGTACATGTCCTTTAGTGTGTGTGTGTGCGTGTTTGCGCTGTATGTTTGTGTGTGTGGGTGTGCGTGTGATTCCGTGCGCGTGTGTGCGTGTGATTGCGTGCATGTGTCATGTGCATGTGTGTGAGTGTGTGTGCATGCGTATGTGAGCGTGTGCATGCAGTGAGTGTGCTATATCCTATCATGTTAAAAAATGTGTCCTCCAATGAAGAGAGCAGCAACTAAATAAGGTAAAAGCAAAAGTCATTAAGCATTATAGGGTGATAGAAAATGTGAGTGAACCTTAATATATTAGTGCTATTCAAATAGCTATTTCAATCAGAAATTACTTATGCCAATGGAGAAGCATAGTGTAACCCTATATACAGAACATATATCTATATATATTTACAACCAAAAACCAAATTGCCTTATAAAGTAACATATCAGGTCCAATTTGTCTGGGGGAAATTGGAACACTGTACAATGAACCGTGATATGAAAAAATGTAATATGCGTTCCAGATTTTTTTGCTTAGGACGTATAAAATATTTGTATTAGAATTATACGCCTGCCCGTCCGGGACCATATTCTCTTTCTTGTTGTCCCTGGAAGGAGAGATCCCTCTTCTGGGCTCCTTCACTGCTCTCTGCCCCTCTCCTCCATGTGTGTTCTGGAGGTGTTGCCCTTTAGAGGCCCGGGGGGAGTCACACACCGCCAGCCTGTGAGCCATTATGTGATTAAGCGCTGGATACATAACACTGACATTTTTACTGTGTGAGCTGTGTTTGTAAAATAAAGAAATACGCCGAGTTGTACATCATTTATTAAGAGGCGGCAAAGCTGTTTTGTTGTCCTTCCACCGTGAATTTATTTTACAAGCGATTCCGACCATATGTATTCGCTGGCGCGTTGGAGCCTTATACAAAGTCTGATTCCTGTAAAGTGCTGTCTAACTCGCTGTGCGTCTAAACAGTTTTTACCGTTTGAAATCGGAACCGTACACTCCCACACGCCCAGTCCTCGTCGAGCTCTGGAGTAAACAAACTGGACGCGCTGTTCTTACTATATGTCAGGAAGAAGTATGATGATTGAAGATAAACAATGTTTGCCGAGTCCTAATAGCGGCCATTTTGAGAGGAGACAACAGCCCCCGTGTGTGCTCGGTGTCCTACAGCTATTCGTCTTTCATCTATTCATCTCTACCGAGAAATATGAATAATAAAACACGGCTGACACATTCAGAGTGCTCTGATTACACATTATTACATTGCAATGAATAAACATTTGTCTTGTCGACATTGTTGTTTTTCAACTTATTTAGCTAGAGTGCCGTTTTTCATGTCAAAGGGAGTCAGCTTGTTGGGAACTATAACTCAATACGTAGAAATGGTGAGATGCTTAAACATGCTGGTGGGAAATTCATATTGTGGAAAAATATAATGTCAGATGATGAACAACATCATAAATTATCATGACTTCTCCAAAAAGTATACTAATTAAGGCAAACTCTCATTGTGGAACAAATGTCCGGAGCACTATCTAATCATTTTGTACATTGTTTGTATATTTAATTTTAATGGGAAGTGAAATTTATTTTGTCGAATAAAGCTGGGCGAAAAAGCAAACATTGCACACCAATCTATTACCATAATAGAAACAACAAACCTATAGACCTAAAGAAGAGAGGCGAGGGGGAAACGCAGGAGAAGCATCAGAGCCTCGAAGACAACAACTTATGCAAAACAATCATTCCCAAAGGAATTATCTTCCGCGGCCCTAACTAGAGCTTTGAACTCGGTGAAATAAATTAATTTCTGAAGTTTTTAAGTTTCCCTGCAGGCTATTCCAAACAAAGAGTGTACTTTCCACTCAGCCTAGAGAAATCAAAAGTTGGGACCATAAACTCGACCTTCGCGGCAGTGCTGTAATGTCTCATGCGATAAAAAGATACTTGAAAATTAACACAAATATAAGC
>NC_044063.1:13113903-13131403 GCF_902167405.1 Gadus morhua
GATAACTGGCCCCATCTGATGGTCTTCACCGATCTAGCGGTGATGCAGTAGACGTTCCAAAGAAAGGCCGCTGGTTTCACGGAAACACCTCCATAAACACACCATTCCCTCCTATAGAAACGTACATTCCCTCAAGCATGAACACATGCGCCATTAGATCGGCACATAACACTAATTGGACATTAGGAAAACTGCACAGGCCCATTCAGAATTAGGAATTATAACACAGGTGGGAATTAGGGTACTTGCACTGCATTTATAAGGGGATAACTGAGCACTTGTACAGATTACACACCCAAAATAAGATAGAGCAGATGACACGATTTCCTGGTGAGAGTAGAGAAACCTTGGCTCTCATTTCTTCTTTCTTCTCTCTCTCTCTCTCTCTCTCTCTCTCTCTCTCTCTCTCTCTCTCTCTCTCTCTCTCTCTCTCTCTCTCTCTCTCTCTCTCTCTCTCTCTCTACCTCCCATTGCTCTCTCTCCCATTTCTCTCTCCCATCATTCTCTCTTTCCTTCTCTCTCACCCTCTCTATCCCAACACTCTCTAGCTCTCTCTCCCATCACTCTCTCGCTCGCCCTCTCTCTCTCCTCTCTCTCTCTCCTTCTGTCTCCCTCTCTTTCTCTCTCGCCCCCTCTCTCTCTCCTTCTCTCTCGCCCACTCTCTCTCTCTCCCTCTCTCCACCTCTCTCGCCTCGTGGCTCTTTTGTCGTCTGTTATTTTAGTTCCACTTCAACAGGGGATAATCGTCTCTAAATGACACCATATTGTTGACGGTGGAGAGGAGACGTTTTGTCCCCCTTTCATGTCGCTGATAAAGGACATAAAATAAAAGAGAGGCGACTGTTTACGCCGTCTGGATCGAAGAGGGCCCGTACCCTCCCTCCTCATCCTCCCTAAAGCTTCCATTCATCCATTCACCCGCTCACCTCTCAACCCTCTGGCCTCAAGGCAGAAGTAGCGGAGCACAGAGAGCTGATTCAGCTTAGCCCTTTAGCTTTCTCCCACCTTCTTGCAATATGGCGTCTGAGTGGGTCAGCGAGCAGCCAGGTGACACTCAGCACCCCCCATGTGTTGTGTTCTCGCCATTAAGCCAACCAGGGTGTGCTTTTCATTAAGCAGGCTTGCTCGCGTTAAAGGAAAGCGAGTCGAGATGGCCATCTGTGCTCTACTCGCTTTGCCTGCAGTAACCATAACCCTGAACTCCTCTTTTAGACTCATACAGTACAACAACAACAACAGCAGCAGCACGAAAAACAGTTTAGTGAAATCAAGTGTACTGCTCTATCTCGCTCTCACTCTCTCCCTCTTTCTCTATGTCTCTCTTTCTCTATGTCTCTCTTTCTCTATCTCGATCTTTCTCTTTCTCTTTCACTTTCTCTTTCTCTCTCTCTCTCTCTTGGTCTCTCTCCCCCCCCCCTCTCTCTCTCTTGGTCTCTCCCCCCCCCCCCCCCCCCTCTCTCTCTCTCTCTCTCTCTCTCTCTCTCTCTCTCTCTCTCTCTCTCTCTCTGTCTCTCTCCCCTCTCTCTCCCTCTCTCTTGCTCTCCTCACTCTCTCTCTCTCTCTCTCTCTCTCTCTCTCTCTCTCTCTCTCTCTCTCTCTCTGTCTCTCTCCCCCCCCTCTCTCTCTCTCTTGCTCTCCTCACTCTCTCTCCCTCTCTCTCTCTCTCTCTCTCTCTCTCTCTCTCTCTCTCTCTCTCTCTCTCTCTCTCTCTCTCTCTCTCTCTCTCTCTCTCTCTCTCGACCCCCTCTATCTCTCTCCCCCTCTGCCTCTCTCTGAACTGCGGCAGGGCTCCCCGTGCTGAATAATGATGTCACTGTAATTGTCAGCACTCATGATGTAGACATTGCTGATACGGATGCATCCCTTTTTCTGCTGTGTTTCGCAGAGTAATTCACTCTTCTAATGAATGGGAGACTGAGAGGAACGGAGTTCTTAGTTAGAAAGTGTCAACAGCTTGTGCTGAGGATATGCTGTCTGTTATAGTAGATAAAGCCTGCCTGGGAGAGCGTTCGCTGCTGCTGAAATCTCCATCTCACAGTCCTGCATGGTATTTATGCGTAAGCATCCACAGCAGGAGCTCTGAGCTCAAGTCTCTGAAATCAAGCAAAATTACTTCCAGAAATCCCCTCGCCGCCCCTCCCCACTGACTGTGTCTACAGCAACGCCTTCAGTCCTGAACACACAAACACACTCACAGAGCGCATTGTGCGCACACAGGCACACACGCACGCATGCCAATACAAACACACACACACATGCACAGAGACACACAGGCAAACACAAACGCACACGCCTTCACACATGCTGACGCACATAGACAAAGAAAACAGACAAACATGCATGCCAACACACACACACACACACACACACACATGCACAGGAACACACACAGATACACGCCTACACACACATTGACACACACAGAAAACATGCATGCCAACACACACACAGACATGTACAGGAACACACAGACAGCCACAAAGACAGCACACACTGATACACACAGACAAACACATGGACAGAAATACACAGGCTTGCACACAGGAAGGCACACACATACACACCCCCCGACACACACACACGTTGATCTGTGTGTTCACTAAAATAGAGCCTTCCGGTAACATATCCAAAGGTTTGTAGGCTGTGAGGCAGCAGCAGCAGCTAACCCTGGACCCGCCCATGAAGCAACGGGCCAAGCTGGCAGTGGTGCTGTCTAACCGGTCCAGAGAGAGAGCAGACCTCGCACGGCCTAGCACCTAGCACAACATACGCTCAGTGTAAGAATAATTCACCAGCAATTGCAAACTCATATCGTTAGCCTCATAGCATCACTGCCGAAGTCAAATAGATCACTTTGGCAAATAGGGATTATGGGATGTAAAAAAACACTCTGATTGGCTTAGGACATAGCCAATGAGGCACAGTGAATTCGAGTAAGGTTGTGGCCAAAATGTGGCCAAAATATGACTTAGGCAATTGTGTTATGAGGCTAACAATATGCCAACACATCTTTATGAGTCCAAGTCGTACAATTCATTTTTTTATTATGATCCTTTTTTTAATTAAGGCTATTTCCCACGACCCCCACATGTAGGTCCTTCTCAGGCAGTCCGCAAGTGGGGTCACGACCCATAGGTTGGGGAACACAGGTCCAGGGGAAACAGTGATTGATTCCTAGCCAAAGGATTCTGGGCTGGGACCCCAATGTCCACAGAGCTGGAGGGACCCTGGAGCAAGATGCCTCACGCCTGTCAAGTACCAAGTCACTAAACGGTGTGTGTTGTGGATCTGAATCCAGGCCGGGGTAAGGAGTCCCGCCTGATCGAAGCCCAACAGATTCATGCTCAGGAGGGTGTGTGCTCGAGCCCAAATGCACGGGGGCAACACTAATAGAACATGGGGAAATCTGAAACCCAACCAAAAACCAGGGCGTCCTGGGAAAAGAAGGTGCACATTCATGCATAATTCATAGTTTGGCCTGATTGAGTTCATCCATTGATGCTTTTGGTCAGCCATCCAGCCATGTCTTTGTCTGAGCTCCGCGCTGAATGGTGTTGATGTCGTCTCAGTGGCACTGCTTCCACACCAAATAATTTCACATTAGCGTTCACTTATTTTTAAAGATAAAAACTAACACTAGCACATGCACACACAAGCTCACGCACACATGCATACACACAAACACACAGAGTTGTTTATCAGGAAACAATAGGGAGACATGTGTGCAACCACCCAAACCCATTCTCGCACTATAAAGGTCATATTCACAGGTGCACGCAGTGCCTAATTGCACATTTCATACAATCTTGAACCTGTGAATGGAAAACTGCAAAGGCATTTCGAAAAGATAAAAAAAGCAATATGCGCGCCGCGGCATTATGTGACTTCCAAACACATTTGGTGGATTCATTGGTATTCAAATTACCGAGTATATTTTCCAGCTGATATATTTTAAACAAGATAATCATCAGTGGGGGAAAGCGAGGTAGAAATTTCATAGAGCAAACAATGATGATTTTATTCATAATCCAGGGGAAGGCGGTGGCGGCTATCAGATGGCCTCACAGGGATGCTAGTTAAAAACCCCCCAGTGAGTGCTCACAGAGCACCGAGTCCTGTCCAATGCATTAATTATATAATTAGTGTTCACAGGGTTTGGTTTGCGCATGCGTGCAAGTATATGTGTGTGTGTGTGTGTGTGTGTGTACACGCGTTTGTGAGTGAGTGCCCATTTGTGTGTGTGTGTATGCTTTTATGTGTGAGCTTGTGTGTGTTTGTATGTGTGTGCATGTGTGTATATGCGAACAAGCGTGTGTGTGTGTGTGTGTGTGTGTGTGTGTGTGTGTGTGAATGTTTGTTTCTGTGTGTGTATGTGTGTGTGCATTTGTGTGTGTTTGTGTGTGTGTGTGTGTGTGTGTGTGTGTGTGTGTGTGTGTGTGTGTGTGTGTGTGTGTGTGTGTGTGTGTGTGTGTGTGTTTGTGTGTAAAACAATTAAAAGAACAGTCCTATCATGGAGTTGTTGACAGGGATTTCAACTAACGATGGAAAATGAATTGTAAAAAATGTTAACGGGGAACTCAAAACTCTTCTAAATGGAAATGTTGAGATGATGACTGAGTCCTAAGATGTAGTTATTCAAAACAAATGGTGCGAGTTATTGTCGCCAAAGAATGCCTCTGAACAACGGGAGCCATTTTCTCATTGTCTCGCTGTTTTTTTTTTCTTTTTTCTCTACAGCTGCATATCATCATTTGCAAAAGGAAAAAATCAACAAAAACCTATAAAACTTTAGTATTTTCGCAAAAGTCATCAAGTTAACCCCCCTTCGTCCCTGTCTATCTCCTTTAAAAAAACATTCTTCCATTCAGGAGCCTGTCTCCCCCTTTTCCTCTCATGATGTCACATCCTCTAATGCCCTCATACAGCTAGGAGCCACCCAAGTGTAAATTATGCAGATCATTAGCATAGCCGTTTCCATGCTAGGCCAGTGTAGCTCCTTTGGTGCCAAGGCCATGGGCTGTCACTGGCACAGACACTTACATGGAGACGGTAGTTATCCGTATCAACAACGACGCCCTAATAGATTCAACTTGTTCTTTAACATTTAACAGTTTTCGCCCAATTTATTACCCTTAATTTGACATTGGCCCACACAAACTTGGCTATGGACTTGTTGCTTTTCATGTTATCATAGTTATACCGAAGTTGTTAGGCCTACTCTAAAATAGTAACCACAAGGGCTTAAAGCGATGTGAGCTAGAAGCTAAAATACCTGAGTAAGCTAAACTTGAAAAAGACACAAGCCAAGCTAAAAAAACAATATATATGTCAACGCATCACCGACTTAGCGAGCTAAAATAAACTAATGTAATTAGTATGTGTCAGCCTACCACATCCCATAAAGCACGGCGTCTTTCATCGCATCAACGAGAAAGGCAAAAAGATCACGTGACCACATAATGTCTTTCTTTGACTGCAAAACGACAAACTTTCTTTATGCGAAAACATTCACACGTTCTCGTCTACCCTTCCCCGGAGCCCCAGTAAACACAATACAATTACACAAAGTGTTTCTATTCGGCAAAATAAATCCAGCCGCATTAACACATCCTCAGTCAACTTATTTGTCATTTACTAGCCTCCGAGGGCCCTGCGACTCACTGCCTACGAGGACATTCAATCCCTCCGAAGGTATCAAGAAGCAGTTACAAAGGCTAGGCAGCCACTTCAGTCAGGCAGCGAAAAGCCAATAAAAACAGACTCCTAAATCATAAAGAACACCAGCTCACAAACTCACTGCACCAAACATGGCTTTGAAGGCTGTTTCATTTATGTCTCTTCTCTGCATATTTAACTGCCTCCACTCACTTGGGCATAACAGACCACTCACCCAACTCGTTCCAGGAATTTATCTGCAAGCCGTGAAAGGCGCTTGGCAGCGCAAAATCCTCGTATCAAAGAAATACTCATTTCAATAAAGTCGGCAAATCACACCCGCAGTTCGCAGCAAGGTACACCGCATAGGAGGATCTCTGTAAGGTGGCTGATTATAAGTACAAATGCAACCGGCGACACGCCACGAGCACAATGACCATGTCGTGCTGCACATCTGATCAAAAATGTCGCGGTTTCATCCCGATTCGTTCTTTTGAAACGACTACAGTGTACTGGGGTGATAGTAGTAGCAGTAGAGATTGTGTTGTTATCATTAGTAGGCTACTGTGAATGCTATTTTTTTGTGATTACCTGTGTGAGGAGGACTTGTATCAATTTGTGTTGTCAGTGGGTTATATCATGCGTGCGTGCGTGCGTGCGTGCGTGCGTGCGTGCGTGCGTGCGTGTGTGCTTATGTGTGCAATCATACACGTGTGTGTGTGTGTGTGTGTGTGTGTGTGTGTGTGTGTGTGTGTGTGTGTGTGTGTGTGTGTGTGTGTGTGTGCTTATGTGTGCGTGCATGCACCTGTGTGTGGGCATGTGTGCCCGTATGCGTGTGTGAGTGAATATGTTACATGTTCTAATCAATGCAGTTTACTACTGAGAACTTCAATCCCATCTCCTTCTTACACACTTTTCCTCTTTCTCTGAACACTTCACCTGGACACCTTCGGCAAATCTCATCAGCCCTATCCTTGCTCTTTGCTCCTTACTTGAAGGCTGGATTCAAAAAGAAAAACAGTCTGACAGGCAGGGTGATGGAAACAAATGAGAAACTCGGCTGCCGATTCCTCATTCAGCGCCCATAGCCGAGTATAAAATATGGAAGGGCTTTGGAAAATAGCACCGGTCAAAATTGACTCAAATCTCAAAATGCTAAACTAATGACAGCAAGGATGTTGTGAAATACGTCGTGCTCAATATATAGTTTGCGAGGTGCGCTTTGTCTCCATGCGCTGTTTTATGACAAACTGCCGGTATATATAGACTAAGAAACCAATCAAAACAACAACACAAAGTACCACATTTGGTCATGAATAAAAAATACTCCAAAACAGGTTCAAAGAATGTGTGCTTTCGGCGCATTGCATCATGCAATTCCACACCACCAATGGGTGTGTTGTACTGGAGCCATCGACGCCCGTAACAACACAGCGACTTAACACGTCTTCCATTCCTCCAGTTACCTTATCTCCTCATAATCAGAGAGAATGGCATCATGACAACATCAGAGTGAGAGTGCAGCAACAACAGCAGCAGAAGCCATACAGTAGCTACCGTGAGATTGAGATTCCCTACGAGGCACTGGTATCATAAAGGTCTAATTCTGCCTTGTTTTTCTTTGGCGAGCGATGCACGAGCACACCCACTGATTACCACACGACCTCCGCAGAGAACTAAAACACAGGGTGTTTCCCCCTCTGCCCGGCCATAATGATACACTACTATTTCTAGTCAGGCAGCTGGTGGGCGACTCTGCTTGCAAACTCACTCGCTATGCCTCCCAGTGAAATCCCCCCACTGTCCCGAATGGTGTAAGACATCGCAAGCTTTAGATTAATACCAATGTCTGCTGAATGCCTCATCTTCTTTCTTCACGTCGTGCCCACCCCACCCCCCGCCCCCTCGGTGTCTACGAGTCGTCGGGTAGAGACAGCAGTTCCTCCGTCGAAACGAAGCGTCCCATTGGTCCAGGCCGAATCAATGAGTCTTAACTATTCCTACTTTGTAATCCTTCGAACGGCCTCACGGAGCTTGTTTAATGATCACGGCAACCGAGAGCTTACAAATAATTGCCCATTATTAGCTGTTTAACTTTATCGCGGAGGCTGGAGTGTGTGTGTGTGTGTGTGTGTGTGTGTGTGTGTGTGTGTGTGTGTGTGGGGGGGGGGGGGGGCGCACTGTCGTAAACCAAGTTAAATGAAGGTGTGTGTGTGTGCGCTGATCAAAGCAGGCAGGGCTACAGCTGGGAGGAGGAGGACTGAGAGGCCGTCTCTCTCATATTCACACTGTTTCTTACGAGTACAACTTTAACACATATTATGCAAACGGGGATCACAGAGAAACTCTGCCAGTTCTGACACACCAGGCGCCATTAAGGTGTTAGATTACCGGCTCCCCGCGTGCCCCGCGAGCAGCAGCAGCAAACACAGTGGAGGAATTAACTAATGACTAAACGGGCAGGCACTCCCTCTGGAGTCGCCAGACACCGTGGGCACCCTCACTTTGATTTCGACCGGGGGCGGCAGTGGCAAGGGAGGAAGGGGGGTGCAGGAACGCATCTGTTTCCTGTCGCCGTGGCTTCATCTCACCCCATCTGATGCCGAGCCAGTGGGTTCAATCCCATTTAAATTAGAGCCGCTTAATGGCGTGCGTGGTCAGGTCGTGGCTGTTGGGTGGGGGGGGGCAGGGGGCGGTGTGTGTGGGTAGGACAGTGGGCAGGGCTGACCTTTATTTGGCAAATTAAAAACATGACGCGCAATATTTTTGTATTAGCAGCGGCTAAAGACAAAAGGGGAGCGGGGCGAGGCCGCGCATTAAGGGGGATCAAGTCATGCTTATCAGGGGTCCTTTCTGTGAGAGCCAACGCCGCCGCTGAGCCCGCCCCCTGCCCATTCTCCCCCTCCACAAAGTCAATTTCCCCCGGTCAAATGTGGTGTGACCGTTTCATTAGACGGCTTTATGTGAAGAGCGCTGAAGACCTTCTTTATGTATGCTGTATATGTAAGGGGTTCCTAATGTCCTCGTCCCTCCGAGCTGTGTGTCTACTGCACTGCGCGGACGTGTCCTCCCCAAGGCCAAGCGGTGAATACATTTTGTAGCATTGTTTCTAATCCGACTCACAACATCACATTTGTTTTTTTTCAATTTGTTAATTCATTGATTAAACGGTCCATCCGTTCTTTCATGGATTCATATTGTTGTTTTTGCCACTTACACCATCATTTATTTTCTTTACCGTTCCCCTTGTGATCGAACGTGCCGTACTCATCCGATCGACAGGGAATCAATCGTAACTGTGGCATTAACACGTCCCGCTGTATTCCTCTCCTCTTCCCCCCCCCCTCTCTCTCTTCCTCGTGTTGTTCATTGCGATCGGCGGAGGACTCCTGCTAGCTCTTAGCTGCCGTTAGCCCTCTGTCACAGCTCGATGTGAGGCTGTTACCGCGGCGCAGCGGCGGAGCGGCGGAGGCAGCAGCTGCGTCACAGCGGACAGATTGGGCTGGGAACGATATGAGATGTTAAGTACACCGCTTTATCGTTGGGCTCTGAGTACCACAGGCGAT
Source organism: Gadus morhua (assembly GCF_902167405.1). Classification (NCBI taxonomy): domain Eukaryota; kingdom Metazoa; phylum Chordata; class Actinopteri; order Gadiformes; family Gadidae; genus Gadus; species Gadus morhua. The sequence continues at coordinate 13,123,125 of NC_044063.1, forward strand.
CGCAGGTGAGGCACTGAGGGGGGCAGTCGCTCAGGAGGTAGAGTGGGTCGGCTGGTAACCAGAAGGTTGCTAGTTTGATCCGTGGCTCCTCCTAGGTGTCCCTGAGCAAGTCACCTAACCCTGACTGCCCTAAATGTAAATTTGAGGCATGTATATGAAGGTATTATTGTAGCAAAAGTCTTTAGCACCTGTATCACTTTCGCTACAATCATTGCACACCTGTGTTTCATAATCTGAGAACATGCACAAAAGTTGTGCATTTGTAAACCCAAATGTCAACTAATGCATCATAAGTTGCACATCTGTGAAATATTTCCTCACAAATGAAAATATATAGATCGCTATGTTCAATGAGCATTTTAATAAGCGAGCACAAGTCCATCGATACAACTGCTCGAATCTGCTGCTACGAGTCTCAGTTGTTGTTTTCTTGCGGATACTTTTGCAACACTCTATGTGGTACAAGTGTAGCAAAAGTGATTCGTATCTGTATGAAGCAGAGCGTCCGTGGGCGGGACAACATTGCAGCATTAACCAATGAAAGTCGCCGGCAGGGGGTGCATTTTTCAAACTACACTGGGACCTACCTTTTGCTACACACGTAAAACCTAGACGCGTTGCAAAACTACCTGACTTGCAGGAGCAGATTCGAGCAATTGTAACGATGGACATGCTCGCTCTTTAAATTGCTGAATCAACATAGCGTTCTATATCATTTTGTTTGTGAAGAATTTTTTCACAGATGTGCAACCTCTGATGCATTTGTCAGTCCCTCCAGGATTTCGCGGGCCTTCTTAAGGATTGTTGCGGCATAAAATGCCTGATGTTGCATGAGCTTTTCCAAAAAGTTGCGATGAAAGTTGTAGTGTTTTTTAGGATTTTGTTGCGATTACAGTGCTAGAGGAAGTGAAAGTTGCGACAAAAGATGCGAAAGTTGCGATTTTCCTGAAATATTAAGTTATGACTGCAATTTTCCCTGAGTAGTATGTCAAATATTAAGTTATTACTGAAAAAAACATTAATTAAAAGAACAAGAACACTGAGAAATGGTCCTATGAATAATTGATTCTTGATTCTTTCCGCGCTGGCAATTGACTTGGATGCAACACCCTGTGTCATAGTGATCTGCCTCGTTGTCTGACGTCCTGCCTGCAGTTCTGCAGTTCTGTAGTTATGTTTCGCGGTGGCAAAATGCTACAATGCTACAACAATACCTTAATAGGCCTACTTGTACTTCCTGGTCTAGATAAGGTCTCCTCTTGAAGTTGTGTTTGCACGATCAAACCTGTACAGCCGTTGGCCCGGCACACCGCAAGCTCATAGTTAGACTGAATTAGTTTGATAGACGATGGCAAGTTTTTTTGTTTGGATGAATAGCATGCAAAATGCATGCTTTCTCGCAAATATGAATGTTAGTCAAACAGGAATTCGTAATCGTAACCTAATCGTGGCTTCCTTCATGCAAAATGCATGGCTCACAAATATGAATGTCTTAATACAAATGTTAACATAATTTGTAACAAGCAGCTTCATCCCGGCCCCATCACCTCTGGTGCCGGCGGCTGCGTTGGACGAGGCAGTAGGCAGCAGGGCCGTGCGTTTGGATCCAGGGTCTGAGCTCAAGGCCATACATCACAGTCTGCTTGTCGTTTACGTGTTAATTACAGTACATCTCGGGGGACATCTCGGGGGACTTTCTGAAGATGTTCAAGAGGAATAATAATATTTGATTTATTTTTTCATAATTGCATTGCTGCAAATTCACGAAACCCTCAATCAGACATTAATAAATAGCTTTCCTGAGTCCAATATTGACTTTTCCCGATTTTAATTGCTTAACAAACTGCTAATTTGTAACTGCCAATACGTCTGTCTGTCAGATTGGCAGATGTGTGTGTGTGTGTGTGTGTGTGTGTGTGTGTGTGTGTGTGTGTGTGTGTGTGTGTGTGTGTGTCTGTGTGTGTGTGTGTGTGTGTGTGTGTGTGTGTGTGTGTGTGTGTGTGTGTGTGCGTGTGTGTGTGTGTGCGTGCGTGCGTGTGTGCGTGCGTGCGTGCGTGAGAGTGTGTGTGTGTGTGTGTTAACTTCCTCAGGGAGATTCTTTTTGGACCATTAGTGATTAAATTCAAATTTCACTCCTGGTTTTCATTATCTTACCTCAACCCATTTTCAAACCTTCCGTTAGCCTAATGAATTCTCCTAATTAATTAATGTATTATGCCGGAGAAGAAGAGTTAAAATAAAACGAGGGTCACGGTTATTTTAACTCCTCGCTCTCTTCCATGAACAGACTTGTTGCCGGGCGGGAGTTGGAAAGAGGCGGCTTACAAGAAGCGTGCGCAGACATGAGAGGTCACGCTCTTCAACATCTGCCACATCTGCCCTGACCTGATGGCAGATGTGGTCGGGTCGGGCGCGAATCTGACGGAAGACCCATGAAATTGGAAGGGAAGATAGTGTGTGTGTTTGTGTGTGTGTGTACGTGTGTGTGTATGTGCAATTTATGCGTGTGTGTGTGTGTGTGTGTGTGTGTGTGTGTGCATGTGTTTGTGTATCGTGTGTGTGTGTATAAATGTGCACCTGCGTGTGTGTGTGTGTGTTTTTGTGTGTGTGTTTCTGCATGTGTGTGTGTGTGTGTGTGTGTACAAATGTGCACCTGCATGCGTGTGTGTGCGTGTGCGAGTGGGGGAATATTCATACATTTGTCCTCTGGGGAGCTGAGATCCTCTGCTCTTTCGTGACCGTCATACGACCCTTCTCTCAAGCACACATGGGCAAACGGCTGAAGCCATCCTGTACACGCGCTAGCAGATGGTATCCACATCCTCCCCCTGGCAGAGGCTGCGGTTCCCAGTGAGAGGGGGCTGACCACCAGCGCTCCCCTCTCCAGGCCCGTTTGCCCGCTCGCTGTTGCTGCCGTGACGGGCGGGCGGGGGCAGCGACCGTAGCCCTGTGCTGACCTGTGGGCCGGAGTCTTGTCTGCACCCGACGCACGGCACAAAACCACGGCAGGCAAGTGGAGAGGAAAACAGTTCCTCTGCCATTCCCAGCCACCCTGCTCTCCTGTTTACGTCGGTGAATGGTGGAGAGTATAGTATGGTGAAGAAGGGGGTTCTTTGGTTCGCTAACTATGTCCAAAGTAGATACTGCTCTTGGGATGCATAATTAATGATGACGATGATGGCCCGAAAACAACGTAGCAAATGTGTAATATGGTGTTGATTAAATTAGGATAATGACCGAACTCTTCCTCAACCACTGAACAAATAGTTTTCCCACATGCTGTTGGCCAAAACGGCGGTGGCTTGCTCTTAATTTAACGTTTGCTCTTCCCTCACAGACTCGCAGCAAGTCTATCAAAGGCAGCCAATGCATTTAGCAGACGCTTATATCCAAAGCGACTTATAATAAGTACTTTTGTCAGAAGAAGAGAAACAATATATCGCTGTCGGTAAAGTAAGGATGTGCATAGAACCAAGTGCCAAGCACCAACAAACGCTAGGTTAACCCATTCCCCGTGTACAACGAAGATTGCTAGGGTAAGACTCTACACAATGCAGAGCCATGATGGCTCGAATCAGTGTCACAATCTACAGCACGACACTACAGATCAACAATTGCCTCATAACAAGCCCCAGATGTGTGTCAACAGTGTTCAACATGTTAATCACCCCAATTATCGATCATATAAACAGTCCGATTAAACAATTAACTCCAGCTAATCTCACCAAAATGGAGGCAAAAAAAAACACATCTGCAGAAACACACGTCACCTAAATGCTCCGCCGGCGGGGCCGTAAAGTTTAATAGCGCAGAGATATGGCCGAGCGAGACACCTCGCCCTGTCGAACGGGCCGGAACGACTGCACCTCCTGATGACTACACCGCCAGGTGACAGCGCTTGCTGTGGAAAATAAAATAAAATACAGCGCCTGAGGGGCAGACGAGAGGTTTTCATTTGCTGTGCGGTGCCATTTCCTCGGCGAGTGCACACACTGCCCGTCCCCTAAGTTATCGCTGGCTGGAGTGTCGGTTAGGAATGGAGCTAATTAGGTCCTTTCGACCGCGGTTCATAGCTCGGTGTTGGCTACAGAGAACCCCAGCAGCTCTCACTACTACGACCCTCGGCCCCGCTCCTCTTCGTCACTGACAGACAAGCAGGTGCACACACTGACCCTACTGTATCGTAGCCTACTGTCTGCTTCAGCAGACATCTTCCATTACCTACTCCGGTGAAATAATAATAATAATTCCAGATAAATTGACAAATATACACTTAGCAATCTGTTAATTCGTCCAATTGTGCCATTTGTTGCATGCGCTTACGGAAAGCGTATTAAAATAGCGCGCGTGTTTACGTTGTAGCGAGGTCGGTCCAGTGGGAAACACTTAACCCCAGCAGTGTTTATACCAATCTATTTGCTCTCACACTTTCTATACAAACACAAACGGCGTAAAATATAAACCTTACTGTTTGTAACAAGTCACAAATAGTCGTATAGATCGTCAACCGCAGTAGGTAGAGAGGAACAGAACGACGGGAAAGGAGGCAAGATCGTTTAAAGGTGAGCAACAAAGGCGGCCCAGAGCCCTACCCTGTCGCGGTTCGGCTCAAGGTTGCAGAGCCCCACCGTCTGCAGCGGCACAAATGAAATACTCAAGGAAGACATAAGTCTCATTTAGTCCCATAAAGGACACCCCTAATAAAACCCACAGCCCGACATGCAAGCGCTCTCCAGTGATGGCTGATTAATTGCTGGTGCAAATGGAACCATGGGCGAGAGAGCAGCCCAGGCCTCACAATTCATTCTCCCCTGTCCTGTCTTCCTCCTCTCGGCCTGGGGAGATCGCCCAGGCCGAGGGGGAGGGAGGGGGTTAGGGAGAGGGCTAGATAGAGTCAGGGAGAGATGGGGAGAGAGAGAGAGAGAGAGAGAGAGAGAGAAAGAGAGAGAGAGAGCTATAGTTGGTGGATGCAGTCATGGCATCTCCAGGCGTCCCAGGGTAACATGTTACGGTCGCTGTCACGATCATTTGTTCCGATTGCCGCGGTGATAACAAGCTGTATGTGTTGACACCTCCTCGGCCGCGGGAGGGCCGGGGACTCCATAACGGCCGGGGGATTGATAATGATCACGGGCGCCACGCGCCGTGAAGAATGGCGTTGTCACCGGCGATGACCCAAATCATATTCCAGGTAACCATACATCAAATAAGAGGATAGTACCACGTAGTGACAGCCGGCTCCATAATCCATCAATAATATAATCTCACTTATTCCCAGCCAGGGGTACATATTTCATCATCTGCCCGCGTCTCGGCTTTTGTCAGATCTCCGTCTGTGATTAATAGAGAGCTTTCTAATGCCAGGAGGGGATACTTGTCAAACATATGGTTAATGAGTGAGTAACTACCTCCGTAACACGCTTTGATATAGCGCCGCTTTGATCATTTTGGGATCGGATTGAAGCAGAATAATTATTGGTAAGAAGAAAAAAAGAAATCCAAATACCAAAATATGAAAAAATGAAAAGCAAAAAAGCTGAGGCTTAAAGAGTAGAGCCGATGATAGATGGGGGGGAGGGGGAGGCCAGGGTTGCAACAGCTGGGGTGAAAAGACATGGGAATGGGGGTCCAAGGACAATCTGGGCCAGTGTAATGCCCAGCTGGGGCCAGACTCATAGATCCAGGCCTCTCACAGTGATAAGGGGCCGGTGTCACAAAACAAGTGGGGGGAGGAGGAGGAATCGTGGGGGGGAAAAGTGTGGAAATGGGGAAGGGAAGGAAAGGAAAGGGAAGGCGAATGCGACAGGAGTGGATCCTTGGTCGACTCTGGGAAGGTCATGGTTGGGGTTTGGTAGAGGGTTGGGGTGGGGGTGGGGGTGGGGGGGGGGTCCCAGGCTGACACGGCTGCAGAGAGGGGCATCTGGCACGGAGACATGTCACAACGCTAATTACACCCCAGACAGGCTGCCAACACGCAGTACAGCAACTCAACCTGCAAACAACGCCGATAATGCTTACTACGAAACACTTTACGGATATTTTTTACGTTAAGGAAACAAGGAAAGGAACGTTTGAGAAAAGCCAGGCGGTCTTGAGAGTTCACGGCCCGATTCAGGGTGTTAATATTCTCGGCGCTGGTTTGCTTGGTATATGTTGGCGGTTCTCCATTGCGTCGGTTTAAAATGCGATATAGGATATGAAATATCAATTGACCGACGGCGTGGCGATTTTAAAAGGTCTCGGTGAACGGTGACAGCTTGTCGGAAAGACCTGTTTCAATTTGCCTCGCCGCGAACACGATGAATTGCCGAGTCACCTTCAAGACGGGCTTCCTGACTGAAGGCTTGATTGGCCCCTCATATAAATTGTAATTATATCCGTCCAGGAACCAGCCCCCCCCACCACTTCAGCGGGGCCATTTGGAACATCTTAACAGTATGGCATGAAAGCATCTCCGGCCATTTTCTTTGCATATCTTGTCTGACTTGATGTGTTTTTGTGATGGCCTAATATGCCGTAATTATGCCATCCTAGCCGTCTGGCGACTGAGGGTGATCTGCACGGGTCAAAGACCTCAAGTCTGAAGAGCATTCGCGTTTTTATCGTCCTCCTCCTTGCGCCTCGGGGGCTGTGTCTCTCTCCCCTCGCTCGCCCTCTCTCTCCCTCTCTCTCTCTCTCTCTCTCTCTCTCTCTCTCTCTCCACGGTGGACGGCGTCCATGACGCGCGGGAGGTGATAAACGCCCGGCGATGACCTCACCGAGGCCGCCAGCCGTGGAGGAACAGGGAAAACAAACACGCACTTAGTCGCTGTCTGACATCCCTCCCAGAGTCCCGGGAATCATTTGACATAATTACAGCGTAATTACCATACAAGGAATACCTTTGCGCCCGCGAAAAAAAAGAAAAGAAACATGTGCGATGCAGGCAGCTGCCGTATAGTTTTGTTTATGAGTGTCATAATTATCACTATACGAGTGCACGGGGTGATGTGCATGCGCGGCCGGTGCGCGCGCTCTGGAGCAGCTTTCCCGTAACAATGTCGCTTATGCTGCACGTTGACAGACAGCTGGCTCCCTGATGCGGTGCCAACTGTCATTCAGTCACTCCTCAGCCGTGAGCTCAATGTGTCAGTCACGTGACGCCTTTACCGCGACCGTTTAAACCCCCCCCCTTCTCATCAACAAATTACCATGTCAAAGTGGCGGCCCCCCTGCACGCCCGCACCTCCGCCGTGCTGTTATTTAGTGTCGAGGGCCTAAAAAATAAAGGCATTAAGATATATTTGTCAGTTATCCCGGGCTGGGGATATATCATGGTGACACCTCCGTCGCCGGCATCGACAGAGCGGGAGATATAGGGGTGAGGGAGAGAGACAGAGAGATAGAGTGGGAAGAGAGAGAGAGATAGGGAAGGGAGACATATGGAGGAGAGAGAGAGATAGGGAAGGGAGACATATGGAAGAGAGAGAGATAGGGCAAAGAGCCAGAGAGAGAGAGAGATATGGAGGGAGCAATAGGAAAGATAAATTTATGATGGAGGGACAGGAGAGAGTCAGAGAGAGAGAGAGAGAGAAAGAGATAGGAAGAGAGATATATAGTGGAAAGAGGGCAATAGAGGAGAGACCAAGAGAGGGAGAGAGAGAGAGAGAGAGAGAGAGAGATAGGGAAGAGAGAGATTTATAGTGAAGAGAGATACAGATAGGGAGGGAGAGAGGGAGAATGATAGGGAAGAGGGAGCGAGCAAGCGAGAGAGAGAACCAGAGAGTGAAAGAGAGAGAGAGAGCGACTGAGAGTGATAGGGAAGAGAGAGAGAGACATAGAGAGAGAGAGCGAGAGAGAAAGAGATAGAGAGATGAGAGCATCTCTGCCGGTGCCCACCGTTCCACCTCTAGACTACATTTTCTGAGCATAATAAGAACATAATTCATTCACATAATTCTCTCTCGCGACAGCAAATTTATGCTAGTCAAAACGACGGCAGCGAGGAGAGGAGATCACAAAGACCGTGAGACTAAAAAAACACTGCCTGCTTGATTAATTCCAAACGAAGTAGCATAAAGGGAACATTGGGGCACAATGCTTGGAGTAAGTCGATAACGAACGCACCCTGGACGTCATTGGAAGGACTCCAGCAGGCGACCGGCCGGTGGCCGGGGATTGATCATTAACTGGTGTCAAAGCCACCGCCGCTGCTTCTAATCAAGTAGACCGACTGCTGTGGATTCACACGTTCCCCAATTCTCGCCAGCAAAAAATGTGTTTTCTCGGTTTTTTCGGTC
>NC_044063.1:13136403-13153903 GCF_902167405.1 Gadus morhua
CGGCCTAACAGCCAGTCAGCTGGCGGCCGCCGCCGCCGCAGCCCAGAGCGGAAGGATGGGCGAGGGGGGGTATCGATCAGTGGACCCCTCGTTAAAGGACAGCATCGACCGGCCATCCTGCCACTTTCTAAAGGCTAAACGCTGAGGGGTTGTTTCTTTCTAATGACGACTGGGTGTGTTGTGTTCATGGTTTAAATGTTGGCTCTCACTCATGCTACTCATCTCTCACCGTTTGGCAAAATCGTTATTTTATCATGATCTGCCAAAAATGCAAAAAACAGGAGTGGGGCGCACACAAGTGCGTGATTGCCGGGGTTTCCGCTGTGTGGCTGGCGGGGAGCTGTGTGGGGTCAGCGCTGCGTCACCATATGGTGAAAGCGACCGACCGCTGCGCTACCGTCCGTGGATTAAGTCCATGCAGCTCGTCCATTTTATTTTATTCTGCCGGGCTGTGATTGGTCCAGGGCCATCTTAATGCCGCCTTGTGATTGCTCCATCAGCCTTGCTAATGTGCACTCGCTGCCCCCTTTGAAACCCTGCCCCGCCCCCCCCAAAAATGAAAAAACACACACACACATACACACACAGACACAGACGCAGACATAGATCCACACACACACACACACACACACACACACACACACACACACACACACACACACAAACACACACACAGCAGACACACACACAAACCGTACACACATACCCACACACACACACAAACACGACACACACCTACACCCACACACATACCCCAACACACACACCTACACACACACACACACACACCGTACACACAACCACCTACACACACACAGAGACACACACACACACACACACACACACACACACACACACACACACACACACACACACACACAAACACAAAGAGAATCAAAATCACCACACATCCCATTTCCATTTTTTCTCATCATAGACTTGATTGCGGCGCGGAGCGTTCCCTGTCCGAGGGTTCGCTCGGCTCCCGGGAACACGGAGAACAATGTCATATTCATACCGGGACACACCGTCTACCTCGCTCATTACCGGCAGCGCCGCGCTGACATGAATGAATGGAGGCTTCCGCCCCAACAAACACCAAAAGGGGTCTGGCATTTGTCTCCCGCTCCTAATTGTCTGTTTACTACATCTCAGTGTAATGACATCCCCCCCCTCTCCGTCCTTGGTGTGTCATCTGTGTGGCGGTAGTGCCGCATACATTCCTCCCATTCCCCACGCAGCCCAGAGACCTGCGCTCTTAAGCGCTCCAGCGCGAGGACATGAGTCAGGGCGAGGAGTAAGTCAACAGCAGCTTCGTCTTTTAGTGGATGTAATGCCCTTCCTGCCTTTTGGAAACCCAAGGCCTCTATGTACCCAGTGGGTGTGTGAAGGTTTGTGTGTGTGTGGGTGGGTGCCTGTGTGCGTGTGTGCGCGTGTGTGTGTGTGTGTGTGTGTGTGTGTGTGTGTGTGTGTGTGTGTGTGTGTGTGGGGGCGGGTGTGTGCCTGTGTGTGTATGCGTGCCAGTATGTGTGCATGTGTGTATGCCAGTGTGTGTGGGTGTGTATGTGTGCCTGTGTGTGTGGGTGTGTGTGGGTGTGTATGTGTGCCTGTGTGTGTGGGTGTGTGTCGGTGGGCGTGTGTGTGTCCACGCGTGAATGTGTGAAGAAGAAATCCTTGCACTGCGTGGTGAACTACGAAGGAAAAACATTAACGTGTTCCAAAGAGTGGAAATAATACAAGGTCAGAGATAGAAATACTTCACCCAAACCGCTTCCATCACAGCCTTTCACAAGCAACTTGTTACTATATCAACCCCCCCAACCTTTGTCTCGCAAAGGACAAACTCCACTCCGTAATCTTCCTATTCAACACCTCAATGGCTGCCATGTCCTTCTGACGCTTATTTTTCTGTTCGATTTTCGTCAAGGAGTTTTTCTCCAGGCAAAGAGAGGAGGGACATTTTTTTTGTTTCATTGCATGAAGTTGTGCGTCGACTTTCATTGCGTGATTTCTCTGCTGTTTGGATCGCCCTGAACCAAACTGAAGTACGAGTGGTGAGAACCCACAGGAAGAGAAAGTCACATGGCCTTAATTTGCATAGCCGACATTCCATATACAGGCTATTATATTGTCGGGCCATCACGCACACACACACTCTCATTCACCCTCACACACCCGCACACAAACACACCCCTTGACACACAAACTCACCCCCCCGCTCCATCATATCACTAAACACCCATCCTCAAACACACACATCCCACGCACACAAACACACACACCCCCACACACACGCACACACACATACGCCCATCCTCACACACAAACACACAAACATACACACACACAAACACCCATGCTCACACAGACACACACAAGCACACACTCATACACACACACACACACACACACACACACACAAACACACACACACACACCCCTCCTCCCACACACAAACACACCCCTGTACACGCAAACACCCCCCCCTGCTCCATCACGATACAAACACACACACACACACACACACACACACACACACACACACACACACACACACACACACACACACACACACACACACACACACACACACACATACACACACACACACACACATACACACACACAAAGACAGACACTCACACACACACACACACACATACATATACACACACAAACACCCATGCTCACACAGACACACACACTCACACACTCTCACACACACACACACACACACACACACACACACACACACACACACACAAACACACCCCAACACACACACACACACACAGACACACACACACACACACACATACAAACACACACAAACACACCCCTCCTCCCACACACAAACACACCCCTGTACACGCAAACACCCCCCCCCCCTGCTCCATCACAATACAAACACACACACACATACACACACAAACACAGACACTCACACACACACACAACCACCCATCCTCCCCCCCCCCCCCACACACACACACACACACACCAATTAGGTCAAAATAAGGGGGCACAGAACTACACAGCCCGGGGCTGTTATGTCTTTAGTGGAATGATAATCATAAATCAGACATAGAGTGCTGCTTTCTACAGATGCTACCGGCGACTCCACGGCGTATATAACTCCCTGTGTTTAATTGATAAGTCCTGCCAATTCACTCTCCTCCCACCAGCGAGATTAGCTGCTGCCACCGCATAAAGTAGTGCCATGCATTATCTTGCAATTAGGGCCCATGCTTATTAAGCTGGCTTTAATGTACATTTAACGAGCAATACGTTCCCCCGTTCCTTAAATAGAACCAGCGTATTATTGTTACAAATGACATACTGTGGGGACCTCAATGGGGGGAGCCTGTGAAATACTTTACAAGCAGGCACCTATCAATGGCCCATTAAGTAGCGTATTAAATTTAACTGGAAACATGTTAAGTGTGATGCTGGGCCGAGATAGAGCGAGGTGCCGCGGAGCCGCGGCCGCGGTGCACCAGCGGAGAAGCACAGATGTGTGATTGTGTGCTGCTCCTAATGCCTCTGCCGTGAGCTCTTGGCGTCAGCGGTAGATGAGTGTGAAGCACGTTACCAGCCCCATGTATTACACTGGCAACAGAGCCTGAGTCAAAAGCGCACACACACCCCACAAGCTAATAGCACGTGTATTAATAACGCCAGGCCAATACCTTCCGAGCATAGATCTCACTAACACAGAGTGCAGACGTTCAACTAGACTACCAGAGCATGGGCTGCTGCTGTGAGGGAACACGCACAGGTGCACGCACAGACACACACACGCACACAAACAAACACACACACGTATTAATGTGTACACCATACATATACACAAACAAACTCACAAATACTCACACTCACACACATACAAACACACACAGGTGCACACGTATAAACACACACACACACTAACATAGGTCAACACGTATTCACTTACACACATGTACACACATGAGTGTTCATGTGTACCCACACACACACACACACACACACACACACACACACACACACACACACACACACACACACACACACACACACACACACACACACACACCTACAACATCGGAATGTCGGTTTATTTTGAAGCGTTTTACGTCACTAGCCCCACGTCTCCTCACATCACTCAGGGTGTAATTTGCCAGGCAGCCACCGTAAGCACTGTGATGTGTGAACGCGTTTCCTTTGTTTCTTTGAAACGCACTCCCGTCTCGCGCTGCCCCCGGGCGTCATGGCAGCTCGTATCGATCCACTTCAGCATCAATCACTCATGATCAATGTGCTCACGCTGACAATAAGTGCAGGATTATGCAACATCCAGAAATATTTCACATCAAAGCGGCCGCCATCAAAGGGCAAGATGCAGGTGGGAGGCGAAGTGGGTGAAATTGTTTTGTCGGGTGTTTTTTTTTTTATCAAAGTGTATAAAAATAAACTTTGCACTCGTGTTAACGCTGAGGAGAAATATGGTCATCTGAATGATCCTTCTTTCTCTAAAGAAAACACAATTACATATATTTTCCTTATTATTAAGAACCTGCACGGACACACACACACACACACACACACACACACACACACACACACACACACACACACACACACACACACACACACACACACACACACACACACACAAACAAAACCTCGTCAACAGCCATGCTCAACGAGCAATATCTCTTTTATTTGCCCTTCATATTGGAATAAATATGAGGACTTGCCCGGTGATATTGATTAGAATAGACTGCATGCGGGGTAAAGGTTAGGCAAAGAAGTGGGATTTCATTATGATATAGAGCGCCATATGTAAAGACCTCGGTTCACTCAATACGCGGTGTGTTCGCCAAGCAACAACGCGCATATGATGATGGCGCACTCTTGGACTCATGCCTGCCCATAATTGTCCCAGAAACGCATATGCTTAATACTGTTTTACATCGTGCTCCACCTTTTTATTTCATAGTTTATTCAACTCCGAATCAAAAGACGCTTCGATATCCTCCCATCGCTATGAAATACACGTTGAAGTCTTATTCTTGTGCACTGAGTTAACGTTTGCACTTTGCACCCTGCGCAGACCTGTTGATGCCCCGGTCGGGGGACGCGTCGCTCGGCTGCACCGGCCACTTTTCTTGGTGCCTTTTTCTTACCAATTAACCTTAAACGGAAGAGGATGCTGTAGTCGGGGGATTCTATAGTTTATATTCTGCTTTTTCCTCCACCCGGACTACAGAAGAGACAGCTCCACCCCGCCCGAGGGGCTGGGAGGGGGGGTTAAAGACGCCGTTAACCGACGCGATAACCGTCTGAGAGATGCGTCGAAGCAGCGCCAGCCATGATGCGTGGCGGCTGGAACCAAGTCGCAATCCCGGTGATGTTTGTGTTTGTATAAGTCGCTCACACACTCCCATGCATACATATACATATGTAAATATATATATAAAGGTATCCACTTTGATAACGGGACTGTCGGTCGGACCGCGGTCCACATGAAGGACAGCATGGATACAAGAACGAAGCCTGAACTCATAAGAACAGACTGCAGGCTGGAACACACACACACACACACACACACACACACACACACACACACACACACACACACACACACACACACACACACACACACACACAGGCTGCGGATGTTGGTGTGATTCCGCTCACCGAGGGCAGAGGACACATCGAGACGGACTGCATTGCGTGTTTCTCAGAGAGTCATCCTGAAATAAAGAGGACGCTTTGGTCACTCTAATGTTCTCCTCAGCTGGGGGTGTGTGAGTGGTCGTCTGCAGTTAAAACACACTTTCCCTCGGAAAGGTTTATCAGCCATAAAACGCAAAGGGGGAGAATACATGTTTTCCCTTCGCCGTTCCGTCCGCTGTGCATCCATCCGACCCCCCCGACACAATCATCCTGATGTCTAAACCCTGCATCTCAGTCCCACTGTGACAGGGGACACTTTCCGTGCCGCTCGGTCGATTCTGACGCACTTATTCAGTACTTTAGTGTCAGTATCGGTGCAGCATTCTGTAGTTTTACAGCAAACAGCTGGACTCAATCTTTCCTTCCGGGAGACCACGCACCACGGCGAGCGAAAGAAGCGCAAGTATATTAACGTCAATCTATATATATTCATATGTACATGAATACACAGGCTATCTCTCAGTTCGACCACCAGCAGCTGACTGACAATCCCGAGAAAGTGATGCTCAGTTCGGAGGGAAAGCTCCGTTACGCACGCACTAAACTTATTGTTTTTCGCAGTCTCCGGGCGTAGTTGGTGGTGGTTGTGTGGTATCTCTGCATTGCATCGTACACACACATACACACACAAAACTTACCTTTGAGGAGAAACGTAGCGGAGGAGATGAGGAAAACAGCGAGAGCAATAGAGAGAGATCCGCTCCCCGTGGTCGCCATGTTGGACACCTGCTTGAGACTGGCGGCGCTACATCACCTAGAGACGGCCTGGGATGGAGAGACTGGCGATGGGCGGAGGAGGGAGGGCTCTAGTGGGGGAAGCCTGTATCCTATTGAACCGCGTGCCTTTGTAAGGTAACACATATGCCTGTCTTGTTTTACATATTCATGCGCACTTAGGTTCTTGGTGGAGCGACGACCGTCCTATTGGAACGTCTTTTGATCTCGCCTTTTACCTCAATTGTATTACGCAATTAGCAAAAGAGTATTGTTGAGTGTCGTTTTTTTTTAGTTTTTTGCTTTTTTTATTCGTGTTTTTCTGACTGGGCATACTGGGATTTAATAGCGACACAACAGTTCCACATTGGTGCATTTCATTCAGTTTAAAACATCTATATCCTATTCATCTCCAATCAGTCACTCTGTCTCTCTGTCTGTGGCCTCTCCACGGGCTCTTTAATTGAACTTGTTTGGAGCATCCTGCTGTCATTCAGTCTAACAAGAGTTCTGGGGAGGTCGTGTTGTAATTGCGACGCACTGTTTTTATGTGGCCACTCACACAGCGCCCCCTAGGCCCCGTGTAGCGCCGCCGCAACTTCTGCTAATCTGGAAGAGAAGGCAATAGCCATGGGCGTCAGTTTGGTTTGAAATGTGCTGGGGACCGAGACGCATTCGGAAGTGTATTTTAAGAAGTGCTGGGTACAATGAGGATGCACTCTTTTTTCCCTCTTTGGTGCCGGTAATGAAAGGTTCTGAAAGACGGCATACCCATGTAGATAAGAAATAAAATGTATACAAAATCTGTCTGGCACGTTTTATGGAGAAAACGTTTCCAAAAAGCATCGGACATATGACCCACTATGTTCTGCTCCATGTATCCAATGTTGACAACATGACACAATATGACTAAGCTAACAACATAAACAAGAGGAGCTAGCAAAGGAAATGAACTGTGTGTTTAAGTTCAGAAGGGCCAAACGTGTGGCTACACTCAGCACTACAAAAGTCGTCAAGATTGAAAAAGAAAAAAAAAAAATTATTGCACAGCTGAACGCTGTATCGCATCTTGAGCTGGCTGTTCTTAATTCACAAGACTGTTAGGGAGAGCTGGAGGTGCAGGCAGGTAGGACCCAAACGCAGACGGTATTGAGGAAAACGGCACTTTAATCCAACCTAAAGGCTAGGCACAGGAATCAGGGAACTCGGGAGACAACAGGGAACTCGAGGGGGAACAAGGAACACGGAACACGCAGGACTAACAACCAACACTAACCACAGCAAACCACAATGACAGCACAACGAACAAAGGAAAGACGAGGGCTTAAATAACAAACACGAGGAACAGCTGAGACACATTAGGGGAGGGAACAGCAATCAACACAGGAGGGAAACACAGGGAGACACCCACACCCTGACAGTACCCCCCCCTTAAGGGTCGACTCCCAGGCGACCCACGACAAGCAAAAAACAAAGAAAGTCAAACCCAAAACGGGTGGGTGGAGGGGCGCCAGGAGGGGGGAATCAAAAAAAATGGACTGCGGCAGAGCCGAGGGACGTCAGGCGGGCGTCCAGAAAACTGCCCCAGGGCATGGCAGGGAGCCTCAGGCGGACGGCCTGGGGGGCAAGCAGAGGCAGAGTGAAGGCGGAACCCTTCAGGAGGCCGGCGGCAAGGACGAAGAGGGCTCAGTCCCTCAGGAGACCTGCAGTGGCACAGAACCCCCTCAGAAGGCCGGCAGCGGTGAAGGCGGAACCCTTCAGGAGGCCGGCGAAGGCGAGGTAGAGGGCGGGTCCCCTCAAGAGGAAGGCCAGGTAGAGGGCGGGTCCCCTCAAGAGGAAGGCCAGGTAGAGGGCGGGTCCCCTCAGGAGGAAGGCCAGGTAGAGGGCGGGTCCCCTCAGGAGGCAGGCCAGGTAGAGGGCGGGTCCCCTCAGGAGGCAGGCCAGGCAGAGGGCGGGTCCCCTCTGGTGGAAGGCCAGGCAGAGGGCGGGTCCCCTCTGGTGGAAGGCCAGGCAGAGGGCGGGTCCCCTCTGGTGGAAGGCCAGGCAGAGGGCGGGTCCCCTCAGGAGGCAGGCCAGGTAGAGGGCGGGTCCCCTCAGGAGGCAGGCCAGGTAGAGGGCGGGTCTCCTCAGGAGGAGGGCCAGGCAGAGGGCGGGTCCCCTCTGGTGGAAGGCCAGGCAGAGGGCGGGTCCCCTCTGGTGGAAGGCCAGGCAGAGGGCGTGTCCCCTCTGGTGGAAGGCCAGGTAGAGGGCGTGCCTCCCCTGGACGGTCTGGAGGGCGGACCCCCTCCGGTGGAAGCAGAGGCCGGTACCCCTCTGGAAGGAGCAGGGGGCGGGCCCCCTGAGGCAGGAGCGGAGGACGGACCACCTCAAGCAGGTGACGAGGCCGGTACCACTCTGGAAGGCGAGGAGTGGGCTCAGGAACCGGACAGGGCTCGGGGACCGGAGTCAGTGCGGGAGCTGGAGTACCAGGAGGAACCGGGTGGTTCCCCAAACCCTCCCAGCGCTCCATTGTCTTATTTATTCTGGCTAGTAAATCCTCCAACTTACGGTCAAATTGAGCGTCCGCTGGGTCCCATCGTGGTGCTGTCATTCTGTTAAGGAGAGCTGGAGGTGCAGGCAGGTAGGACCCAAACGCAGACGGTATTGAGGAAAACGGCACTTTAATCCAACCTAAAGGCTAGGCACAGGAATCAGGGAACTCGGGAGACAACAGGGAACTCGAGAGGGAACAAGGAACACGGAACACGCAGGACTAACAACCAACACTAACCACAGCAAACCACAATGACAGCACAACGAACAAAGGAAAGACGAGGGCTTAAATAACAAACACAACGAGGAACAGCTGAGACACATTAGGGGAGGGAACAGCAATCAACACAGGAGGGAAACACAGGGAGACACCCACACCCTGACAAAGACGTATTCCATCAAAACTAGCCTACATCAGGCATTCTGACCAAAACTCATGCACTCCCCCCCCCCCACAATTATTCCAGAATTCAAGCAAAGCAAGAATGACCAAAAGTCACTTTGTGTCAACAAGAGACTGACTCCACCGACTATCAATTGCAAGTTAAAACAGCCGACCACTTGAGAGCAAAAAACACAAAAGACCTCGCCACAGCACCAGCAAATCTTAAGCAGTAAATAGCGGAACCTTTATTTCAACCCAGTCGCCAAGAAAAAACGTTGACGGTGTACGTTTCCATGAACACTGGATACGTAGCATTTCAACGTAAAAAATAGCGTGTTATACCTACAGTATCCACGTGTGCTGCTGTGGAGGCGGGTTTCGGGGTTTGGGTTTCACGGCTTTCGCGGCAAATTGTGGACACGATTGTTTAGGGGGGGGGGGGAGACTGTTGTTGACCGGGGAGGGGGGGGGGGGGGGGGGGGGGAGACACGTTTGTTGAGGGGGGGGGGGGGGGACACACAATTGTAGGGGGGGGGGACACGTTAGTTGAAGGGGGGGGGGGGGGGGGGACACGTTTGTTGAGGGGGGGGGAGACACGTTTGTAGGGGGGGGGGCACGCTCGACAACGAGAGTTGGTTTTATTGAACGCTCGACAACGAGAGTTGGTTTTTATTGAACGAGACTTCAACACGGAACAGCTGCACGAAACGATGGTCACGTCACTCTCGGTGACGGTGTCGACAATAATGAACACACGAACAATGTTAATAGAAC
Organism: Gadus morhua; assembly: GCF_902167405.1. Taxonomy (NCBI): domain Eukaryota; kingdom Metazoa; phylum Chordata; class Actinopteri; order Gadiformes; family Gadidae; genus Gadus; species Gadus morhua. The sequence continues at coordinate 13,146,530 of NC_044063.1, forward strand.
AACACACAACCACATAACATCCCGAACCCATTAACCCCACTTAACCCTAACAACAAAACAAGTTAACAAAAGCCCCATTTGTCAACTGAGAACCCCAATTCCCAGAATGCCCCGCGGCTCCGGAACACGGCGTAGCTTATATTAATCTTTATTATCTGAATGGGAAATGCAATATTTTAGGACAGATACACCATTAAACGCGTTCCTAATGACATTTCTAGCGAGAAATGTACATTTTCCTTACATAATCTTCAGTCAGTGAATGTGTATGATCTTTATTAATCTTTATTATCTGAATGGGAAATGCAATATTTTAGGACCGATTCACCGTTAAACGTGTTTCTAATAACATTTCTAGCGAGAAATATACTTTTTACTTGCATAATCTTCAGTCAGTGATTGTGTCTGATCCTTAGTTTTATAGTTATTAGGATTTGATCGGCTCGCTCGCATGTTTCAACGACGTCAGGTTGCTTTCGCTAAACTAGCAGCTCACGTGCTTCCTACGTTTGTGTTATTAAACTGTTACTTTGTGTAACTTTTAATGATATCATCTTGTTAGAAACACGTATATCTGAGAGCCAACCCAGTCGCCAAAAGCATACCTACGTTGACAGTGTACGTTTCGTGAACACTGGATTACTTCGCATTTCAACATAAAATAGCGTGTTATACACACACACACACGCACGCACACGCACAGACACACACACACAAGCACACACAAGCACACACACGCACGCACAGACACACAGACACAGACACACACACACACACACACACACACACGCACACGGTGCATTTCGCTGCTAAAACAACAACAAAAAAATATTCCCTCAAATATTATTACTTCCAAAACGTTGGCCAAAATGGCCAATAATATCATTTTTTATTTGGGATGCTTCTAGGACATTTTGGGTGGATTTTGAACGGTATGTGGGGGGCACGTTTTTTGCAGGACCTGGCAACCCTGCGCTGTTGCCCGAGATCTGGATCCACCCCGGCGTGGTGCCGTCTCCTTTTGACCTTTTGACCCCAGACTTCTGGGGGATTAGCTGAATCAATTCATTAGTCAATCAGAAGCATGTAAATATCTTCCCGGTGGCGTAAGAGGACGAACAAGGTGTCCTTCAACATCTACGCTTCCAGGCGATTGCAACGGTGCCACACATGAGCATATTCAAACATGTTTAATGGTAGTAATTAGCTGTCGAAATTCGAGGCCTTAATCAATACTGAGCAGCTATTGATTTGCTTCCAGGTAAAGATTTGTCACAAATGACATGTTATTTAGCATCTACACGTTGAGCTGAGTCCAATGACACCAAGAACGACACTCTAGCTAATGGTAACATGTATTTTACATGGTACACCTAGGTCTAGGACATGATCTCGGTGTAGCAAGAGGCCGAACTTGATCTCATTGGACTCAGCTTAACGTGTAGATGCTAATTAACATGTAATTTGTCAAAAATCTCCATCGGGAAGCAAATCTATAGCTGGTCATTATTGATAAAGGCCTCCAAAATCGACAGCTAATCACTACCCCGAAACATATTCAAATATGATCATGTGTGGCACTGTTGCAATCGTCTCGAAACGTAGATGTCAAAGGACACCTTGTTTGCTCTGTTGCACCACCGGGAAGATATTTTCATACTTCTAATGGATTGATTCATATTTTAAGGTTCTCGGAGTGAGACTTTAAGTGGCTGAAGCAGAAGTGTTGAGACGAAAGATGATATCAAGAGATTTATAGAATATTCCCATTCACATTATGATTCTTCGTCGTAACATCCGACCAAACATCCTTTACATTCACAGAGCGAAGATTATGAAAGTCCAGGCCCCCCCTTCCTGCACTCGGGGTCCGACCGGGCCAAGTTTCGGTGCGGGGGTCCCAGTTAGGCCCTAGAATATGGTATTCAAATTTCAGGGCGGTAGGACCTTCCTATCTCAAAAACTTTTTTTCCACCACATTCTGAACCACATTAGGTCTCGCAGGCAACACTTCTGAAGGGGCTTTGTCCAAATGACAGTCCATTTGGGAAAACTTTTTTTCTCTATGGGCTAGAACTACAAATCTTGCATATGTCGTTCTCGGGGCCCCGGGAAATGTGTGTCAACATTTTAGCATCCCTAGCTATCTCGAAAAGGCTGGAAAAGGGGCGTGATCTCCAACAGTACAGTCAATGTACATAAGACAGAGGTTAGTTTCTAGGCCCCATATTTTGTGGGATGGAGGTGTACATTTGTGGCTTAATGTGTGTAGACACCGCTGGCCTGTGGCCACGTCTTTGAAGTCTGGGGTCAAAAGGTCAAAAGGAGCCGGCACCACGCCGCTTATGAGATAACAAAAAGTGAATCTGTATTTCTCTCATTACATTTTGTCATTATTGAAGAGAGGCCTGATTCTCAGATATGCATATTGGACTGTTAGGGTATAGGTCTGGGAAGAACTTCAGGCCAAAATCTTGCAAGCGAGCCGCTGGGTGCAGGTGCAACGAGATGGAGCACTTGCTGAGCCTGGACTTTCATAATCTTCGCTCTGTGATTGTAAAGGATGTTTGGTCGGATGTTACGACGAAGAATCATAATGTGAATGGGAATATTCTATAAATCTCTTGATATCATCTTTCGTCTCAACACTTCTGCTGCAGCCACTTAAAGTCTCACTCCGAGAACCTTAAAATATGAATCAATCCATTAGAAGTATGAAAATATCTTCCCGGTGGTGCAACAGAGCAAACAAGGTGTCCTTTGACATCTACGTTTCGAGACGATTGCAACAGTGCCACACATGATCATATTTGAATATGTTTCGGGGTAGTAATTAGCTGTTGATTTTGGAGGCCTTTATCAATAATGACCAGCTATAGATTTGCTTCCCGATGGAGATTTTTGACAAATTACATGTTAATTAGCATCTACATGTTAAGCTGAGTCCAATGAGATCAAGCTCGGCCTCTTGCTACACCGAGATCATGTCCTAGACCTAGGTGTACCATGTAAAATACATGTTACCATTAGCTAGAGTGTCGTTCTTGGTGTCATTGGACTCAGCTCAACGTGTAGATGCTAAATAACATGTCATTTGTGACAAATCTTTATCGGGAAGCAAATCAATAGCTGCTCGGTATTGATTAAGGCCTCCAATTTCGACAGCTAATTACTACCATTAAACATGTTCGAATATGCTCATGTGTGGCACCGTTGCAATCGCCTGGAAGCGTAGATGTTGAAGGACACCTTGTTCGTCCTCTTACGCCACCGGGAAGGTATTTACATGCTTCTGATTGACTAATGAATTGATTCAGCTATTCCCCCAGAAGTCTGGGGTCAAAAGGTCAAAAGGAGACGGCACCACGCCGGGTTGGATCCAGATCTCGGGCAACAGCGCAGGGTTGCCAGGTCCTGCAAAAAACGTGCCCCCCACATACCGTTCAAAATCCACCCAAAATGTCCTAGAAGCATCCCAAATAAAAAATGATATTATTGGCCATTTTGGCCAACGTTTTGGAAGTAATAATATTTGAGGGAATATTTTTTTGTTGTTGTTTTAGCAGCGAAATGCACCGTGTGCGTGTGTGTGTGTGTGTGTGTGTGTGTGTCTGTGTCTGTGTGTCTGTGCGTGCGTGTGTGTGCTTGTGTGTGCTTGTGTGTGTGTGTCTGTGCGTGTGCGTGCGTGTGTGTGTGTGTATAACACGCTATTTTATGTTGAAATGCGACGTAATCCAGTGTTCACGAAACGTACACTGTCAACGTAGGTATGCTTTTGGCGACTGGGTTGGCTCTCAGATATGTGTTTCTAACAAGATGATATCATTAAAAGTTACACAAAGTAACAGTTTAATAACACAAACGCAGGAAGCACGTGAGCTGCTAGCTTAGCGAAAGCAACCTGACGTCGTTGAAACATGCGAGCGAGCCGATCAAATCCTAATAACTATAAAACTAAAGATCAGACACAATCACTGACTGAAGATTATGCAAGTAAAAAGTATATTTCTCGCTAGTTATTAGAAACACGTTTAATGGTGAATCGGTCCTAAAATATTGCATTTCCCATTCAGATAATAAAGATTAATAAAGATCATACACATTCACTGACTGAAGATTATGTAAGGAAAATGTAAATTTCTCGCTAGAAATGTCATTAGAAACGCGTTTAATGGTGTATCTGTCCTAAAATATTGCATTTCCCATTCAGATAATAAAGATTAATATAAGCTACGCCGTGTTCCGGAGCCGCGGGGGATTCTGGGAATTGGGGTTCTCAGTTGGCAAATGGGGCTTTTGTTAACTTGTTTTATTGTTAGGATTAAGTGGGGTTAATGGGTTCGGGATGTTATGTGGTTGTGTGTTGTTCTATTAACATTGTTCGTGTGTTCATTATTGTCGACACCGTCACCGAGAGTGACGTGACCATCGTTTCGTGCAGCTGTTCCGTGTTGAAGTCTCGTTCAATAAAAACCAACTCTCGTTGTCGAGCGTTCAATAAAAACCAACTGTCGTTGTCGAGCGTGCCCCCCCCCCTACAAACGTGTCTCCCCCCCCCCCCTCAACAAACGTGGCCCCCCCCCCCCCCCCTACAATCCTGTCTCCCCCCCCCCCCCCCCCTCCCCGGTCAACAACAGTCTCCCCCCCCCCCCCCCCCCCTAAACAATCGTGTCCACAATTTGCCGCGAAAGCCGTGAAACCCAAACCCCGAAACCCGCCTCCACAGCAGCACACGTGGATACTGTAGGTATAACACGCTATTTTTTACGTTGAAATGCTACGTATCCAGTGTTCATGGAAACGTACACCGTCGACGTTTTTTCTTGGCGACTGGGTTGTTTATTTATGTGGCAGTGGTCTGCAGATGCATCCCGTGGTGTAGCCTACCACATCCATTTAGTTCAACAGGTTATCGTTCTGATAGCCTACTGTCCATGGTACTAGCAACCTGCTCTGGTGCTTTTTACCTATGTATTCAGGCTAAAATGACTTGATTGTCTGATGCCTCATCATCCCAGCCAAAGAGTATTGGTGTTATTAGTAATGGCTACTTGCCAAAACGAAATGACTTCACATGGTGTGTCTTTCAATCTATTTGTTACCAGCATTCGTAGGGTTGATCAGCAGAGAAATAGTCTGCCAAAGACGTTGACGCCGCTTAGCAACCGAAGACGCTGGGGTTGAAAAGTTACCGGACTACTTGAGGAGTGTTACCAAAAACGTCATTATAGGCAAAAGGTCCTTTGTTTTCCTTGACAGCGTTCAATTATACTTAGCTGGAAGTTGTGAAGAGCCCTTGCAAGTGAACGGAGGGTTACACGGCATTGAGAAGACCCGTGTAATAAGTAAGGAATAATCACCGAGAGGCAGGGCAATAAACAGTTTGATATGCCTGGCTCGTGGACGGCTACCGGTAACCTTCCGGACTAATGAAGGCGGTAACCTTGATTAGTCAGTTTATTCTACTTTTCGCCGGCCAACATAATAAAACAATTCTAATACTTTAATAATTAGCCTTTTTATTATTCGTACTGCATGCTTATTAAATGTATACTCTGTTTAAGTTCATCTGACCCTCTGATAGATTTCCGACACATTTTAGAAACTTTTTTAAACAAGGTTTATTTTTACAATGGACCTCATGTTTGAAATGTATGTGATAGAAAACGATACAAGCGGCGTATTGATCTACTGTGCTCAGTCAGCAGCAAGTAGAACCGACAAATCAGCGGGCAATATGCCGGATTAATGCACCCCTCCCAGCCAATCAGAATCGAGCATTCTTAAATTAATTAGAATAATCCATAATAATTCAACTCGATTTTTATGTGGCGGGAAAATTGATCTTGACGAAATCTGGTGGGGACACGTCCCCGGCATAATCGACGCCTATGACAATAGCCAAAAACAAACAACGGTCCTCCTTCTCGTTGCATTCACATTTAAATCTCTAGGGCATTCAGAAGACGCTTTTATCGAAAATTACTTAACTTAAATTAATTTGTCAGAAGAAAGAGAAACAATAGGCCTATAGGTCTGTCGGTACAGTAAGGATGTTCATAGAACCAAGTGCCAAGCTTTTACTTTTGCTAGGTTAAGCAATTCCCATACAACAATGATAAGATGCTACACAATGACAAGTACTATTTTTAAGTACAAGGACGTACAACACACAATAGGTTGGGCTTAGGGTTGTGGCGGGGATGGGGGGAGGCTTTATCCTTCTTCTGTGGATGAAGGAAAACACACTCTGAATAATCATAATCAGACTACGAATTTATTTTATTACATCTTATTGTACTAGCACACAAGAATACAATTATTAAGCAGCAACAATACAAGATAATAAAGATAGGTACAAATTAAAATTAGTACAAATAAGTAGCAGAAGTGGTAGTGGTACCAGCCATGGTTATATATAATAACTCAGCAATCTACCGTACATTTCCTCCTCAGACCTTACCTGTTGAACTGTGTTCAACCGTTCATTGCAGCGTTCACCTGATCTGCTGGAGCCTGGTGTTACGTGCAGCTATAGGGCAGCAGGGTTGCAGCTCTCTGCTCCCCCTATTCGTTATGTCAGACCAGCACAAAGGCGGCTAATTGCACGAGCTATTCCCTGAGAGTCGTGTCAGTCCTCATTCCGCGGATGAGTAGGTAGCATTTAGAAGTTCCCTCGCATGCTGTAGCGGGCTCCTATCAGCGCAGATTCAATTCCACGCATCAAATTTATTTCAGATGTCATCATCCGTGGCAGCTCACCTCCACGCACGCCCACGGTGGTTGTTGTCTGTCTGTCCGTCTGTCTGTCGGCCTACAGATCTATGTACATCTGTCTGTTTGTCTGTCTGTCTTTTTTGTTTTGTCCGTCTCACTGTCTGTCGGTGTCAATATCAATCTGTCCATCAATCTATTGGCCTGTCAATCTATACAACGATCTGTCCGTCCATCTGTCTGTCCGTCTTTTGTGTTAGTCTTTCTGCTTGTCTGTATGTCAGTCCGTCTGTTTGTCTGACTGCCAGTCAAGCTATCAATCAATCAGCCGTCCGTTATCCGGTGATCTTGTGGCTCAGCTTGTTTGCTCGGCGGGGGGTCTGTGGGTGGTCCTATGAATGAAATATACACTTCACTGGTGGTTTTATCAGGTCGATAAAAAGGGGATCCAATCAGTGGGACAAACTGCCCTTAATGTTTATTTTAGACCCACTATTATAGATAACACCGGATGGGAGCTCACCTCGGCCCTCTCTTTGAGTGGCGTCCTCGTTTATCTCTAGCTCTGGGTAGACTCTACTCTCTCCCCCTCCCTCTCTCTCTCTCCCTCTTTTTCCCTCACTTTCTCTCTCTCTTTGTCTCTCCCTCTCTCCCTTTCTC
>NC_044063.1:13158903-13173903 GCF_902167405.1 Gadus morhua
TCCACCAGCCCCTCTAATCCTTACATGGCTCTAAAAACCACGCGGCAAATGAGCTGCCGTGATTTGTGTTGTTTTTGTCGTAAACTAGTGTCCGATGGTTAAAAAATAGACGGATATTCCAAGGTATCCTTAAAAGGCAGCTTGGATGTTTTTATTTTCTGCAGTTTAGACTTCTTCTATAACCTATTTTTGAAAGCAAAACACCAAGCTCATTGATTTAACGAGGCAGGGTTATTTGTTTTATTTATTAAATAAATATTTATGAGAGGTCATTCCTTCTCCTGAGTTTTCTTCCTATTTATGTCTAGTGTACAACCCTACTGTCCACAAGCATCACCCCCCCCTCCCCATATGGATTTGGAGAATTGTTGCCACATCCCAGTGGTGGAGGTATCATATATATGAAAGAGGGCATTCAATTATACTACAATGATCAATTAGGAGGCCGAAGCCCTAAAGGAAGTGATGCAATAGGTGACTGGGTCGACGACATTTAAGTAAGCTTTACTTTGAGGTCTCTTATATATCAAAGGGGGTCTCAAAGGACGCATACGCTTCAACCTGTGGCTCCGGTCCTACAGGAAATGACTCAGCAAGTGCTCCATCTCGTTGCACCTGCACCCAGCGGCTCGCTTGCAAGATTTTGGCCTGAAGTTATTCCCAGACCTACACCGTAGCCATCCAACCTGCATATCTGAGAATCAGGCCTCTCTTTAATAATGACAAAATGTATGAGAGAAATACACATTAACTTTTGACTCATAAGCGGCGTGGTGCCGGCTCCTTTTGACCTTTTGACCCCAGACTTCTGGGGGAATAGCTGAATCAATTCATTAGTCAATCAAAAGCATGTAAATATCTTCCCGGTGACGTAAGAGGGAGAACAAGGTGTCCTTCAACATCTACGCTTCCAGGCGATTGCAACGGTGCCACACATGAGCATATTCGAACATGTTTAATGGTAGTAATTAGCTGTCGAAATTGGAGGCCTTAATCAATAATGAGCAGCTATTGATTTGCTTCCCGATAGAAATTTGTGACAAATGACATGTTATTTAGCCTCTACACGTTGAGTTGAGTCCAATGACACCAAGCATGACACTCTAGAAAATGGTAACATGTATTTTACATGGTACACCTAGGTCTAGGACATGATCTCGGTGTAGCAAGAGGGCGAGCTTGATCTCATTGGACTCAGCTTAACGTGTAGATGCTAAATAACATGTAATTTGTCAAAAATCTCCATCGGGAAGCAAATCTATAGCTGGTCATTATTGATAAAGGCCTCCAAAATCGACAGCTAATTACTACCCCGAAACATATTCAAATATGATCATGTGTGGCACTGTTGCAATCGCCTCGAAACGTAGATGTCAAAGGACACCTTGTTTGCCCCGTTACGTAACCGGGAAGATATTTTCATACTTCTAATGAATTGATTCATATTTTAAGGTTCTCGGAGTGATACTTTAAGCGGCTGCAGCAGAAGTGTTGAGACGAAAGATGATATCAAGACATTTATAGAATATTCACATTCACATTATGATTCTTCGTCATAACATCCGACCAAACATCCTTTACAGTCACCAAGCGAGGATTATGAAAGTCCAGGCCCCCCCTTCCGGCACTCAAGGTCCGACTGGGCCAAGTTTAGGGCAGGAAGGGCCCCCCATTCCGGCCCTCGGGGTCCGACCGGGCCAAGTTTCGGTGCGGGGGTCCCAGTTAGGCCTTAGAATAAGGTATTCAAATTTCAGGGCGGTAGGACCTTCCTATCTCAAAAACTGTTTTTCCACCACATTCTGAACCATTAGGTCTTGCAGGTAACACTTCTGAGGGGCTTTGTCCAAATGACAGTCCATTTGGGAAAACTTTTTTTCTCTAAGGGCTAGAACTCCAAATCTCGGATATGTCGTTCTCGGGGCCCCGGGAAATGTGTGTAAACATTTTAGCATCCCTAGCTATCTCGAAAAGGCCGGAAAAGGGGCGTGACCTCCCACAGTACGGTAAATGTACATAAGACAGAGGTTAGTTTCTAGTCCCCATTTTTTGTGGGATGGAGGTGTACATTTGTGGCTTAAGGTGTGTAGTCACAGCTGGCCTGTGGCCACGTTTTTGAAGTCTGGGGTCAAAAGGTCAAAAGGAGCCGGCACCACGCCGCTTATGAGATAACAAAAAGTGAATGTGTATTTCTCTAATAGCTTTTTGTCATTATTAAAGAGAAGCCTGATTCTAAGATATGCGTGTTGGATGGCTAGGGTGTAGGTCTGGGAAGAACTTCAGGCCAAAATCTTGCAAGTGAGCAGCTGGGTGCAGGTGCAACGAGATGGAGCACTTGCTGAGTCATTTCCTGTAGGGCTGGAGCCACAGGTTGAAGCGTATGCGTCCTTTGAGACCCCCTTTGATATATATGAGACCTCAAAGTAAAGCATACTTAAATGTTGTCGACCCAGTCACCTATTGCATCACTTCCTTTAGGGCTTCGGCCTAAAGGACAAAGCCCCTCAGATGTGTTACCTGCAAGACCTAATGGTTCAGAATGTGGTGGAAAAACAGTTTTTGAGATAGGAAGGTCCTACCGCCCTGAAATTTGAATACCTTATTCTAAGGCCTAACTGGGACCCCCGCACCGAAACTTGGCCCGGTCGGACCCCGAGGGCCGGAATGGGGGGCCCTTCCTGCCCTAAACTTGGCCCAGTCGGACCTTGAGTGCCGGAAGGGGGGGCCTGGACTTTCATAATTCTCACTTGGTGACTGTAAAGGATGTTTGGTCGGATGTTATGACGAAGAATCATAATATGAATGTGAATATTCTATAAATGTCTTGATATCATCTTTCGTCTCAACACTTCTGCTTCAGCCGCTTAAAGTCTCACTCCGAGAACCTTAAAATATGAATCAATTCATTAGAAGTATGAAAATATCTTCCCGGTTACGTAACGGAGCAAACAAGGTGTCCTTTGACATCTACGTTTCGAGGCGATTGCAACAGTGCCACACATGATCATATTTGAATATGTTTCGGGGTAGTAATTAGCTGTCGATTTTGGAGGCCTTTATCAATAATGACCAGCTATAGATTTGCTTCCCGATGGAGATTTTTGACAAATTACATGTTATTTAGCATCTACACGTTAAGCTGAGTCCAATGAGATCAAGCTCGCCCTCTTGCTACACCGAGATCATGTCCTAGACCTAGGTGTACCATGTAAAATACATGTTACCATTTTCTAGAGTGTCATGCTTGGTGTCATTGGACTCAACTCAACGTGTAGAGGCTAAATAACATGTCATTTGTCACAAATTTCTATCGGGAAGCAAATCAATAGCTGCTCATTATTGATTAAGGCCTCCAATTTCGACAGCTAATTACTACCATTAAACATGTTCGAATATGCTCATGTGTGGCACCGTTGCAATCGCCTGGAAGCGTAGATGTTGAAGGACACCTTGTTCTCCCTCTTACGTCACCGGGAAGATATTTACATGCTTTTGATTGACTAATGAATTGATTCAGCTATTCCCCCAGAAGTCTGGGGTCAAAAGGTCAAAAGGAGCCGGCACCACGCCGCTTATGAGTCAAAAGTTAATGTGTATTTCTCTCATACATTTTGTCATTATTAAAGAGAGGCCTGATTCTCAGATATGCAGGTTGGATGGCTACGGTGTAGGTCTGGGAATAACTTCAGGCCAAAATCTTGCAAGCGAGCCGCTGGGTGCAGGTGCAACGAGATGGAGCACTTGCTGAGTCATTTCCTGTAGGACCGGAGCCACAGGTTGAAGCGTATGCGTCCTTTGAGACCCCCTTTGATATATAAGAGACCTCAAAGTAAAGCTTACTTAAATGTCGTCGACCCAGTCACCTATTGCATCACTTCCTTTAGGGCTTCGGCCTCCTAATTGATCATTGTAGTATAATTGAATGCCCTCTTTCATATATATGATACCTCCACCACTGGGATGTGGCAACAATTCTCCAAATCCATATGGGGAGGGGGGGGTGATGCTTGTGGACAGTAGGGTTGTACACTAGACATAAATAGGAAGAAAACTCAGGAGAAGGAATGACCTCTCATAAATATTTATTTAATAAATAAAACAAATAACCCTGCCTCGTTAAATCAATGAGCTTGGTGTTTTGCTTTCAAAAATAGGTTATAGAAGAAGTCTAAACTGCAGAAAATAAAAACATCCAAGCTGCCTTTTAAGGATACCTTGGAATATCCGTCTATTTTTTAACCATCGGACACTAGTTTACGACAAAAACAACACAAATCACGGCAGCTCATTTGCCGCGTGGTTTTTAGAGCCATGTAAGGATTAGAGGGGCTGGTGGATAGCAACCACCATAGCAACCATGACGGTCAAGTGACTGGATTCAGCCCCGTTGAAAAAAATAGAATACCACCCTCAGGAGATTAATGATATTTAAATGATTATGACCATGAAGTCTTTATTTGCATGGGTTTACATTTCGTTCTGTGTAGCATGGAAAAATCGGAGAAACACTCCCATTCGGAATGCATTGGTTTACATTTCTTTCTTTGGAGCACAGTTATTTTTATTTATTTTCAGTTTTTGAGGAGGTGCTTCAAAGATGCTAATTTTTCTGCAATAATCCAAAATCAAATGGAAAAACCCGTTGGCTTTTTGTCAAGGGAACCCAGGGCGACGCTCACTTCCGGGTTGGCCAACACACGTCATCCCTCCACCACTATACTGTAATAACGCATGTTGAAGTTGAATGATAATGAATTAATTTATTCTTTATTCTGCCTTAGTATTTATATATTTGGCAGCGAAATGCAGTGTGTGTGTGTGTGTGTGTGTGTGTGTGTGTGTGTGTGTGTGTGTGTGTGTGTGTGTGTGTGTGTGTATAACACGCTATTTTATGTTGAAATGCGACGTAATCCAGTGTTCACGAAAACGTACGTGTTTCTAACAAGATGATATCATTAAAAGTTACATAAAGTAACGGTTTAATAACACAAAAGCAGGAAACACGTGAGCTGCATTTCCCATTCAGATAATAAAGATTAATAAAGATCATACACATTCACTGACTGAGGATTATTCAAGGGAAAAGTACATTTCTCGCTAGAAATGTCATTAGAAACACGTTAAATGGTGAATCTGTCCTAAAATATTGCATCTCCCATTCAGTTAATGCTGGGTTTTTCGTATCATATGCACGCGAAATGGACGTATCCGCCCTCCACAGTAGTTAATGCTGGGTTTTGCGTATCGTATGCACACGAAATGGTCATTTGGCGTATGTAGGCTACTGCACGCATCTTGAAAGTGTCAAACCGTGCGATCTGTGCGCATATTGGTGAGACTGGAAAAGCTGTCATATTCTTAGTTATCACAGACAATTTTTAACAATAAATGTTCTGTACGGAGCTCCTTAAGGGACAATAGGGAGAAAGCTCCCGGACAGAACCTTAGATGGAAGTCGTGCTTAGTGACAAATCACGACAAATACTTCCAATTGATATGCATGAGTTTGAAAATTTTGCTTTTTGACACGAACATTTAGAAAATACGTGTACCTGATCACGTTTCAATAGATTAAATAACGTGACAGTGTCACCTATTTTCGTGAGCCCGGGATGCCTGTACGCCGGCCATTATCGCCCGATGAAATATTCTTCGTCATATCTATCAAACCAAACATCCTTCACATTCGCCGAACGACGATTATGAAAGTAAAATGCACATTTCTCGCTAAAAATGTTTACATAAACACTTTTAATGGTGTAACTATTCTAAAATATCATATTTTCCACCCAGGATAAAAAGTATGTCCGCCATTTTCACAGAAGAATATCCTAAAAAACTATCCAATAGGAAAGATGCTCACATCGTCTATTAGAGACGTAGTGAGGCACCCCCCATTCCGTATGCAGAAGACGCCGAAGGGTACCTTTACCGTCACCGACCGAATAAAAAGGGTACCTTTCCCGTCAGCCACCGACGCTAAAGGGCCTTTGCCAACAGTCGGTATTTGACGTTCTCGGAGTGAGACTGTGTTGGTTTGTGTGTGTGTGTGTGTTTTTGTGTGTGATTGTGTGTTTGTGTTTTATCGGTGTAAGGGGTGTCCACTCTGCTGTTTGTGCGTGTGTGCGGGCGTGTGTGTGTGAGTTTATCTATAGAAATATCTTTATGGTACATTATTTTTAAAATTGTGTGGCATGATTACATACCGTGGTCTGGCAGTGCAGGCTTCATACTTGTGGCTAAGCTCTAATGCTAAATCAATACACCCCACGCCATGACCACCGAAGGTATGCACCGTGGCTGGATCACATGGGGAGAGTTGATTAGAGTCGGTCACGACCACAAAACAACACCATCCCCCAGCCCACTCCATCCTGTTTCGTACTGGTCTCAAACCTGTAGCAAAAACCATTGAAACCACTCTAATTAATACATTTAAGACAATCCTCATTAACAACATCATCTTCAACACAAAAAAAGTAATACGGCTAATAACAACAATAAATCCCCCAAAAATAAACCTGTTTCCAAGGCGATAAATAGTGCTGCCAATCCGCCAGTAGGAGCGGTTATTCATGGTGGCATTCTTTTTTTAAGAAATAATTTAGCTAATGGTCTGAATGTTTCCCAGTAGGTCACTATCTAAGAAGCGCGCACACTGCTAATGAAACGCCCTGACAATGAAACAAAAGATGTCTGGCCGTCTTCGGCTGCTGTTCCATTAATTATCACGGGAAGGGGCAAAAATACTTTGCAGTCCAATCCAATCTCTCATTGTTCTGACACTCACTTTCTTGTTCCTTCGGAGATGTGCTGCTTTGTAGAGCGCTCGATCAAAGCCCGGTGACGCAGCGGTGCCCCCGCTTAAATCTGCCTAATTGATTGTGTGTGTTGACATTCGGGGGTTGTTTAATTTCTCGATGATTGGTTTAATTGGAAGAGTGGGGGGGGGGGGGGGGGGTTGGAGCAGCAGGGGGGGGGGGGACAACTGGCTCATGTCCATCCAAAAGTACACCGACGCACATCCATTTTTATCGGATGAGCGCACACACACACACGCACGCACTCACGCACAAACGTTTTATCGCACAATGGACACTTTGGGAGAGAAAAGCCATGTCTCTCAGTTTTTTGTTTTTTGTCGTTTCCAGCAGTTTGCGGCGCTGATTTTTCCACAGGCACGTTTGAAGAGGGCTTTTCAAATCACAGAATATAATCATAGAGACAATTAGAACTGGGGTGAGCTCCAATTGTCCCTTTAGGCCATCAAATACAACATTGCAGCGTGAGGACACTGGGTCCATTAAGGCGTAGTTAAACATCGCTCACCATACAAGAGACCAACGACCACAGTGGGGAGAACTTGTGTAGCATCGGCAACATATTTTCTTATTACTTTTGTGTGAGTGATACCACACTGTCAGCCCCTGTTATGCATTATCTCGCCTTGGTGTTTGCACATTCCCATCGCTATTTGCATAACGCCCTTGCCAAGCGTTCTCCATTTGTCTTTAAGAACATTACGGAAATGAGTGAACCATTTCTAATCTACACTCAGTGACAAAATTGAATTGAATTGAGCATGTTCTTCCCACCTCAGTAAACCTTAATAAAATGAATCACCACTCACACTATCAATAAATGCTGAGGCTGTGAAGGAAGACTGCTGCAGAGTCTCATCTGTGCTAGATAACAGGTCACTGTGTGGCAATATCTATGGAGCCCGGGCAAACATTTCCACATTCAGCTGAATTGATCCGTGCTACAAGCGCCCATGGGCAATTAATACAACAGAATAACTTAACAGGAATTCAATAACTCGCCTTTGAACGCAGTCATGTGTATAAGCGACACAGCACATGTGTACTGACTGTGTGTTTCTTATCCGAACGGCGGCATTCTGAGAACCAGCAAAATACAAAACATGCTTCGATTTTTGTTTGAGTTCACGCTGCGGGGTGGAGTTCTTCATTACCTTAATGCAGGGCCTTATTGATATTCCAGTGTTTTAGTTGAGTAAAAAAAACTCCCAACAACTGTTCCTACTCCATTACACAGTGTAATCAGTATTCTGGGAATCTCTCAAAGCAATCTGGAAGGCACTGATTGATATCCAGCAAGCCCACTACCTGCTTGCACCTTACATGAAGCCATACTGCCTTAAAGTCAGCTGCTTATTTAATCAGAGGCATGACTTACAAACATGCTCAGTACGACGGCACACAAAGCAGTCTTTTATATGCAAAAATACACTTATATTATCATAAAATTAAATTATGCCCGCTCATTCACGGCTCCCCAAAGATCCCCCCTGACTGGCCAGTGTGAGGCGGTTATCGCACGCATCTGGCTGCTTGAATGGTGGCTAATATGAAACGCCTTTATTAAAACATGCTCGTGCACTATGCTCCTGGCCCCTGTCCATTCACCGATCACACAGTCTTCATTAAGTCCCGCCGTCTCTCTGTCACTCATACTGCAGGTAGGCCTGGCCGACGCTGCCGGGGGGAGACCCCAGCGATAACGCCGGCACCGCCAGCCTTTTCAATTAAGTTGTGGAATAAAAAACACAAAAAAAGAAATTACGAAATGAAAAAGTAATCCTGCTCCTTCATGCCAGGATGCTTTCTTAGATTTGCCCAGTGTCTGTATTAATCATAAGAGTTGCGATTCCAAACGATGCGCCCGTACCGTTGTGCCAATCAAAACTATTGGCCTCAGGCTCTGGTGACTATTTACAAAAGCATAACAAAAGACAAATAAGGATTACGCTGTTTAATAGCGCGCTCAACAAAGGCCCCGCTTTACATCAAAAACACCTGCTTGGTTCAAAATAGAACATATCTTGGTGTTCGATGATTGATCTTTAGGGGACACACTCCAAAAGGGTCAATGTTAAGGGGCCCTCACACCAGCCAAACTCAAACTAACGGCCAACTGCCTTCCATCCGACCACTCCGTTGCCTCTCGTCGGACCCGTTCGGCAGAAAGTTGCATTGAGACACACCGTGGGACTACTGCCGACTACACGGTAGCGTGTATGTTCTGAGTTTGCGCAAGATGCAATAAGTCTCCTTAACATCGGGTGGCGCTAGTCCGCCCCTCCCACAAACCACGCTCGCTGGTGTTCGCTGGTTTTGTGCTAGCAGCACACAACCAATCAGAGTATCCAAAGGCTCCAATTCTCAGAACACCAATGCTCTCAGACTTTGCAAGTCGAATCCGACCAGACACCATCCGCATGGTTCCAAAAGCCTCCAACACAGCTGAACACACCGAGCAGATTTATTCCCAAACTTGTCTGAGTCTCCCCAAACGTTTCAGATGGCCAACGGTTTGACCGGTGTGTTTCAAGCTTTTTCCAAGCATTAGCTCAAATGGGTACCCGCTTACTAGCATAAAAGTTCATACACTTTTAAGACGACAGCTCATGCATTCTTATCGAAATATCAACCACGCCAACAATCAGTCCGGTCCCTCACCACAAAGGAGACATTTGTGAGTGGGAAGTGAGGCGTGAAACAGCCTAACTACTATAGGGGGACCATCAAGAGGCTATTTTTCACTTGACACGTCTCATCACGGCGTTCTTTGTTCCGCGGTGACGGTTCTCCGAGCCTTGGCCGGATTTAACGAGTGGACCAAATACTTAAATAGTGCAGCCTTGTTTTTCTTCTGGGTGGAGTCGAGGGAGATAGGCATGCATATGGACACTTCACATGTAGGGCTTTAACGCAACAAGACAAATTCTGAACCTAAGGAATCGTCAGAAGAATGTCATGGGTTCAAACCGATTTGAGCCAATTGAATGTGGATTTTAAACACTGTTTTTTAATTTATTAAACACAAGCTATACACTGAGCTTAGCTATATGAGCTGTATGAATGGTGTTGCATGAACGGTGAGCTGTATGAACGTGTTTTACATGTGTTTTATGATATCTTTTTTTCAGTTTTATTTTTAAGGCAGATACTTTTGAGTCCCCTTTAAGCAAGGTGTTCTCTGCAAATTAAAACAGCTGCAACTTATTATCTTATATTGTTTCCATTTAAGGAATAAGCCTTTTGTTTAAATTAATATTTGATGACAAAGGAATTGTGATGGTGCTATATCTGTTCTGATGGAATGTGTAAATAACAACACACCTTTTAATGACCCATTTCCTACAGCTCACAATGCGAATAATGGCCCATAAAGCATCTAGTCTTTGACATTAGCTTCAACTTATTTAATTATTTAAACCGAATTATTTTATTTCTTATTTGCATAATAAAGAGCTTTCATTAGCCTGTCAATATTTACCTTCTTATGAAAGTAAATGTATTCAAAAATAATTGACAATTGACAACCACATGGAAATACATATATTTTTTAAATAAACGCATATTTGACAGGGCTTTACAACCGCGTTTTCTTTCTCAGTATTCCCGGGGGCACCTTGAAGGCAGCACAAAGGCTTGAATGCAGTTTGCAGCGTGAGTTTGAAAGTGTGGAATCCGAACTGAATAAAGAATATGTAGGCCTAAGATGCTTGTCACAGGAATCAGGAGGAATGGAAAGTGGCAGCGGCTTGACAGCTCACGGTCTGATGCAAACAGCCCATCACATTACGCCATATGTGAATGCCTAACGTACATTCGTAGATTTTTTGGCAGCCTTTTGTTGCGTCAGGCTGCAAACTATATATAAAATACACTATGATAACGTATGATAAATAAATCGCCGGACTATTGTGATGGTTGTTGTAATACATACAAAAGTGCACTTCTGTATTAGGCTCCCTCTTTCAATGCGTCATCTGTATTTACCTATGTGACGTGTGTGTGCGCGCGCGTGCGTGTATGTTTGTGTGTGTGTGTGTGTGTGTGTGTGTGTGTGTGTGTGTGTGTGTGTGTGTGTGTGTGTGTGTTTGCGCGTGCGTGAATTTGCGCGCGCGCGTTTCATCACTTCAACACATTTTATTTTATACCATTTCATTGCAAAGATATAGAGATCAACATTGAAAATATAGGAGCTTTGATTTCAACTGTGCCAAACTGGCCAACATACAGATGATGAAACCTCAGTACAACACGACTCTTTGTATGTCTTCAGGTCGTGTGTTCTGCATGGAGAGCACAACCTGTAGCTCGTGAGGCAGTAGGAGTGTATTCTGAGAGCGCCTCTTTGATACATCGCTTGCTTAACACCAGAGGCGTCCACCCTACAAATGAAGCAAATACTCGGAAAGAAATGTCAAACCACAAAACAAATTTGTTATGATGGAATGAGAAGCGGTGGTGATAAAATGGAACATATCTGCTGCAGGTAAAGAAAAGGGCAGCGGAGTCTGCACCTCTCTGTGGACGGGATGCTGTGGAACAAGAAGGTTCTCCGGTCTCCGAGTAGACTTGTCCTTATGAAACCTGTCAGTATGGTGGTACTACTGTTCTGTAGATGGTCTGCTTTGGGATTTATCGTTGCAACATTACATGTCGAGTTGGTTTAAAACGGGAACCTATTGGCCTGGATGAGGATGTGTCTCAGGGGAAAGGATCATGTCCTAATGTCTCTAGGGGGTTCAGAACCCCAAACTGACTGCAGGCTGCAGCTGAGAACCCAAATGACTGCAGACATACCTGTGGGCAAATAACTCCTACCAGCTCTTTAGTGACAGCAGGCGTCTGAATTCACAGTCAGTTACCTTGGATATAAGCATATAATAAATGACAAATTATATAATTGCTATTCATTAAATAACAAACTCATTCATACTCGTAATCGTCTGTTTGGGAATGCATAAACAAGAGAGCATCTATCTCTGTATCTTGAATATGATGAACAAATTGGCATAAGTGGAGATCTGCTGCCCTCTCTCGCCGAGAAGATGTCATTGCACACAAAGTGCTGCGTCATAGTATTTTTATATCCTTATTCCACTAATGCTTCCCTCTTCGGGCCCTAGATGGCAGCAGATAGAGGCACTGTTTTCCCAACACACTCGAGCCGAGCCAAACCTATGTGATGCTCTATTTTATCTAACAGGATTGTTTTTGATTAGTAGAATACGTACTGAACACTGAGAACCTTTTGAGGCTGGGAGGGTCACACTCCTCATAGGAATTATATTTCAGTGTACATTTACATTATAAAAACAATCCATATTCCTTTCAACGTTATTCCATTAAGCTTTTTCAAATATACCCAAGTGCTCTGTGTACACCGTAATTACATTACTCACAACAAGATTGATCTTCCCCCGGTACATGGATAAATCAACGTTGCTCTTTGCATGCAGGCTGTCACTGCGTCCTGCCAATGACACCCGATGCTGGGGTACGAAAATAATCGATGCTGCTTTGCATGTGTTACAACAATATTGACGATGAGGATGATAATGATATGGCTCTATCGCAATGACTTTCAGATTCAGCAAGGCCATGTCACCGCTACAGTAACAGTTACTAGAACTAACTAAACTAAATAGTCTTTTACTGACAAAACAACCCTCAAAAGATTTTCAGCCCTTATTGAAATCTTTTGATTTAATGTAAACATGCTGATGAGTGGATCAAATCGATGATCAAAATGCACACAGTCAAGCAGAACAGTTCACACCTCTATCATTTTGTCCTTGTCTGTGTATTGTGTGTGCTTGTTTGTGTGTATAAGTATTTGTGTGTGTGTGTGTGTGTGTGTGTGTGTGTGTGTGTGTGTGTGTGTGTGTGTGTGTGTGTGTGTGTGTGTGTGTGTGTGTGTGTGTGTGAGTGTGTGTGTGTGTGTGTGTGTGTGTGTGTGTGTGTGTGTGTGTTTGTTTGTGTGTATGAGAGAGAGAGAGAGAGAGAGAGAGGGGGAGAGAGAGAGAGAGAGAGAGAGAGAGAGAGAGAGAGAGAGAGAGAGAGAGAGAGAGAGAGACAGAGAGAGAGAGACAGAGAGACACAGTGAGAGAGACAGAGAGATACAAATTGAGGGCCAGAGAGAGAGAGAGAGCAAGAAAGAGGGAGAGAGAGGCTCTGCATTGATGTGTTCTCAGCCAGACTCCCCATCTCTCTCACCCAGATTAATATCAGCGGGCGACAAAAGAGGCCTCTGTGCCCTGGCAGGACAGACTCCCGGGACAATGAACCAACTGTCTGACAACACTATCTCTCGCTCTCGCTAAACCAATACACGCCTCTTAATCCAGCTCATTTGCATGGATCAATCATAGAGAGGCTCCTCCGCAATTCAACTCAAATCGTCCCTAAATTAATCCACTTCACGCTGCAGTTTGGGAACCATAGGAGGCAGCCGGTTCCTGCCCCCCTCATAGTGGCTATCGGTTTTCGCTCCCACCTATTCATCTTGTCGAGTGGACCGCCCATGGCCTCGCCGATACCGCTCCTCACCCTAAGTACTCCAAGGGTGGTCCGGTCACCCTCTGCAGACCCGCTGTCCTACTGGGTCTCGGGGCCAGACGCTGGAATGGAAAAAGCAGTTCAAGGCGTGTGCTCCACTGGGGGTCACCTCCAAAACCTTGCTCAGCTGCCTGACATGTTCCCTGTTCCTCTCTCCTTCTGACGTTCAAATTAACTCAAAGCAACTACAATAATTACATCTTGTCAGAAGAAGGAGAAACACTGTATTGCTTTCTGTACAGTAAAGATGTTCAAGTACTATTTTTAATGGCCAGGGCGTACAAACATACAATAGGTGCATACATTAATTGCCAGGGCGTGCAAACATACAATAGGTGTGTACATTAAGTAAAAGGATGTACAACATACAAGAAGTGTGTACATTATGTGCCAGGACGTACAACATACAATAAGTGCGTTAGATGGGTATTCTGAGCTTTGCATTCACTTCCTGCTCTCGGTGACGCTCTCAGGTTATCTGGAAACGGTTGCACCCACACTGCTGCGTTGGCTGTGGCTCTACTCAAAGATGTTTGGTCCTGGGATGCTATTTATCGACCATGCCGTAAATTAAAGACTTTCCCCTCGCCTGTTCTCACAGAGCCACGTTTTTACACCTTGCAATAAAACACCAATAATTCCTGGCGCTTGGAATACCTTTAGCGTAAGTCTCCCAGGTGCCATTAATTTATACCCTGAATAAAAGGTAGCCTAACCACTTCACATGCTCTCCTTGAGGAGAAGTCTGTGTTTGACATCTGTTCCTTACTTAAAGAGTCATCTCTCTCGCTCTCTCTGTCTCTGTCTCTCTCTCTCTCTCTCTCTCTCTCTCTCTCTCTCTCTCTCTCTCTCTCTCTCTCTCTCTCTCTCTCTCTCTCTCTCTCTCTCCCGTCCTCTCTCTCTCTCTCTCTCTCTCCCGTCCTCTCTCTCTCTCTCTCTCTCTCTCTCTCTCTCTCTCTCTCTCTCTCTCTCTCTCTCTCTCTCTCTCTCCCTCTCTCTCTCTCTCTCTCTCTCTCTCTCTCTCTCTCTCTCTCTCTCTCTCTCTCTCTCTCTCTCTCTCTCTCTCTCACTCCCGCTCCCCTTCTCCCTCATGACTAATTCCCAACCGAGCGTTGGGACTGGAGGTTTCCACCATGCGTACCGTGTTCCAGTCCCACGACCCAGCTGGATGCAGAACGAGATATGGGCCAACTTCTGCTTCTATTATTCACATCCCTGCTCCTGTATGAAGTCACGCGTCTTGGGAAGCGTGACTTCAAGACAAA
This sequence comes from Gadus morhua, assembly GCF_902167405.1. Lineage (NCBI taxonomy): Eukaryota > Metazoa > Chordata > Actinopteri > Gadiformes > Gadidae > Gadus > Gadus morhua. The sequence continues at coordinate 13,173,542 of NC_044063.1, forward strand.
AAGATCAAAGCAGAAGGTTTCACGGCATCTCCCCACGGGGGCGACACGCGTGCAACCAGGCTTTTAAATGATTTCCCACATCATGGTTCATTCCATCCCCTTGCTCCTCTGGATGGGACCAAATCTGGATAGGCCTTTACTCTCCCTCTCTATATTTCTCTCTCTCTCTCTCTCTCTCTCTCTCTCTCTCTCTCTCTCTCTCTCTCTCTCTCTCTCTCTCTCTCTCTCTCTCTTTCTCTCTCTCTCTCTCTCTCTCTCTCTCTCTCGCTCTCTCTCTCCCTCTCTCCTCCTCTCTCTCGCCTCTGCATCATTTATCATGCACTTGGTAGTCCAGGTCCGCCTTAAAAAACCCAGGAATGTGG
>NC_044063.1:13178903-13198903 GCF_902167405.1 Gadus morhua
TGCAGTCAGGTCGCACTGACAACACACTGCTCCACTCCAGATGTCAGGGTGGTATCGTGTGTTGATTGGATTTACAGATGGCTAAAGGACTCCCGTCTTTTGTTTGGTGGACCCAGGTACATGGTGGTGGTGGTGGTGGTTATGTAGGCCGTGGCCTCGTTTGTTTTCTTTGCAGCCGTTGATTAATATGCCCTACATAGTAAAGTGTGCCATCATTATACGATAGTTGTTTCGGGAAATCGTGTGTAATAATACATGTGAGAAATAGAAGCGTGTCCAAATTAGGAATAGTTATAACAAAAAGGGTGGAACAAACAATGGTGTTATGATCATCTAATAATTATACTCTGGATTGAGTTTGGGGAGAAGATCATTCTTCTCAATATGAATATCGCTTCGGTCCGTATTGTTTTATCTCCTCATTCTTGCAGATGACACCCATTTCATACCATGGCAAATCGCGAAAGGGTGTTGTGTTGAGGCACTAGAATGTAATCATTGAGTTGATTCGTTCTTCTGTTAAATCCAGAAGACATTACAGTATAATAATATCAACGCTTATATATTAGATGTCAGCTTTTAGCAGCATACCAGACAATGATGAAATCTCTTAACAAGAAATATGTGGGCCGACAGATCTGCACTGATTTAAATAAAGTGTAATGCAACGATGGGCTATTTTTAAGTCACGTTACATAATGGCATCCTATTAACCTTTGTTTCCGACGGTAGATAGCTGTTTGTTTGTTTGCCCTTGTGACTGGAAAGAGTATTCCTTCACATAGCTGAAGCAGCTGCGGATCTGAGCACCACAGCTGGGAGAAATGTACAGCTGAGGGAAATCTAGACTTCATCAGTTGGAAAAAAGGGCAATTCTTTGCGACCATGAAGGCTGCAAGCTAAGATCTTGACAACAGGAAGCTAAATGCTATCTGTATGCCTATACAATAAGATGCAAGTCACAGGAACGCTTTATGCAAAAGCAGGCGGGCGCTGGCCTTTTCTGCCGCGCTGCTATGAATATCGTTTGTTTGGTTTGGAGTAGAACCAACTTAGAAGAAAAACGATGCTTTTACTCAATTCCAGCTGACAAAGAACATTATTTTCGGCCCGCACGCAATACCTTTAGCTGCCCCAAATAAACAGGACATCAAAAGACGAATCATATTTAAAACCTCACGGGAGTGTTGCTAAAATAATAGCATGGTTGTTGTAACTGCTGATGGAAAACAAAAATAATCGACGACAGCCATACACGTTTTGTTGCCATATTCCTAACAAAATGATACAAATCTTTAATTTGAAGTTCAATTGGAATCCTTTCCCTGCCTCGTGACAGTAGTATTTGGGTGGCATCGTCTTAAAAAGCTCCCGCAGACGGAGTCTAAAACCCCTCTCATGTAGGGGCCTATTAGGAGGGAGAGGCAGGGGAGAGAGACAGTGGTTGGGGTTTTTCCTGACTTCTTCCCCTTGTGATGTGGAGTAGATGAGACACATCCAGGCCCCGGGAGAGATGAAAGGAGACGCATGGCCTCTGGGAGTTGGAAAACATGACATTACACATGCATATGACCCTGTGTAAATCCATCAAAGGGACATGCAGCGGACCACTTCCTGTCCTGCGGGGGGTCACTTCCTGCAGACTCACCATCATCACTGGGATTAGTTGTAATGTTAATCACCTAAACGTTTGCAAACAATGAACGGTTGGTGTTTCTTATGGGGACATTTTAACGACCATCCTCTGTCTTTACGAGGGCTAATACAGAGTCTCGTTGACATTATGCCAACTATTGTGGTTGCCCGTGCTTATCCTGTGGGACGACTGGGGGGAGGACTGGCACATGGCTAAGCTTAATCCTGCTAAACTGCTTGGACATGCAAGCTAGGGTTAACCCATAATGTCAACAAAGGGGAGGAGCCGGGACTCCCAAGGTTCTTATCCCTGCCTGGAGCGATGAACTGAACATCACCTTTCAACGGGCTGTCGTTGTTTTGTTTGTGACGTTCCTGAAACCCTTGAAAGGTTTTCTTCAAAAAGGGAAAGAAATGCTGGAACCGATTTCGACCGAGTCAGCATTAATCGTACACTCAAATGTAACCCAGGGGCCACTAGGGGCCTGGAGGGGCCGCTGACGCTCTTCCGGTGTCTAAACGACGCATCTGCGATCCCGACCCACGCTACCGAGAGAGCGAGACACATTGCGGTCAGTCGACTCGAGTCGTGACACGTGGTTATAGGTTCTCGTACGATAGAGATCCGGTGAGTCTGCGATCTAGGCCAAACATCCAGGCTCAGACAGCAAACAGGCTGGAAAATGCCCGTTTGAATTCACAGGCATCCACATGCACCAGTTGTCTCACAGATGACCCCCGTGCTGATGTTCAGCGACAGACCTCCCGCTGAGAAACTAATGGGCTTCTGTCCAAATAGAGCCAGAGAACGTTTACGCAAATCCACCTGGCGGTCAACCTATCAATCTACCTGTCAATATCGTAATGGAAAGTCTGGAAAGGATGTGTGTGTGTGTGTGTGTGTGTGTGTGTGTGTGTGTGTGTGTGTGTGTGTGTGTGTGTGTGTGTGTGTGTGTGTGTGTGTGTGTGTGTGTGTGTGTGTGTGTGTGTGTGTGTGTGTGTCTCCTCACAGTAAAAAAGGAACGACATCCTCAATGCTAGAAGAGGCCTCGACACCAAGCCGCGACGAGCCGACCGTGACAAGTCCCTCTCATGGAAAGTTTTTATTTTCCGCAATCGACCAGCAGCACTCTGGTCTAAGACAATGACTGCATATCTTATCTCGCAGCAAGACGTGCATCTTTTATGCGCTGTAAAGGAACGCTGTCTCCATATTTCATGCATCCATGCTTCATTCTTTATTGAGGCCTTGGAGGACGCAGCAATTTGCCCAGACCAGGGACAATGGGTTGTGCAACGCCCCCGGGTACAGGCCTGTGTCTCCGGCAGTGACCATAGTAACCTCCTTGCAGATGCTTTCATAAACGCATCCATCTCAGGCCGTACAGTACAGTTTGTTCTTTTGAGGTAGAGTAAGATCACGATGTAGTAATGTGTCCCTAACCTAAACCCTCACCTTGCACCGGGGCTTCGTAAATGGACTGTATTTATACAGCGCTTTTCTAACCAGTGGCCACTCAAAGCGCTGCACAATATTGCATATAACATTCACCCATTGTATAACATTCACCCATTCATTCATAGACACATTCACAAACCGACGGCGGTGTCAACCTTGCAATGCGACAGCTAGCACGTCAGGAGAAGTTAGGGGGAGGTGCCTTGCTCAGTGACAGCTTGACACTCAATCAAACTAGCAACCTTCTGGGTACCAGCCCGCTCTACCTCAAGAGCCACATGCTCCCAATTTGTGATTCCTCATTAGGAAGGGAGCTGTTGCGCTTCTGATGTGCCTTTTCTAGTGGTGTTGGACTAAAGGCTACCCGTTACAACTGAATTATCGTAGCGCAAGGCCAACAAAGAGGCACATAATAATTGTGTTTCTTTTCCTTTTAATTTGATTAGTGGTCTGAATGGCGTTCAAAGTGTTCTTTGGGCTCAAAGGCGACGGATTGATCGCTTTTCCTGTGAAGTTTTAATGCTGTCACACCAAAGCCCCCCGGAATTTGTTCAAAAGCCACGGCTATTGACCTTGGTAATAGGCAAAGTTTTACACAAATTGACATTATTGTAATTAACGTTTTTTATTTAATTGTGTTCTAAGTGCAATAAGTTTAAACTCATACTGCAATTTAACAAATAGGTTTAAACCAAAGTGGTGTTCTTTCAATACTGTGATTCAAAAAGTATCTAAAAAGTTAATTGTTCTCCCAGTTCAATTAAATACATAAAAGACCAACTGCATTTCAAGTGCCATTGCACGAACCATACGTTTCCGATAAATATTAATTGTATTCAAGTAATTTGATAATTATTCTCACACTCTTCGATATTCCTCACCCAAAGGCTGTCTCTTTGTTGACGTAAAGACCTAAACAACATCAACAAGTTTGGTTCAATTTACCGGCATATATGGATAGGCCTCAATATTCGTACTTTGTTTACTTTCCAGGCACACAAATGTCCTCGTCGGCACAATTTTACCTTTTATAATCCCTTTTTATCGCTTTCAATGAGGATAACAAAGGGTATCTCTGCTTTGTAAGACACAGCAGCAATCGACCAGGACATGGGCGGTCCACGTATTGAAGCCCGCACACAGTGCCGTGTTTCCACTCCCCTGCCCCACCTAACAATGCTGTAAACCCTGAAAGGGCTTTGTTTCTAGAAGACTGTGTGAAAGTCAACCTTGGACACGCTTCCAAATTGGGTTAATCTACATTCAGTGCTTTAGGTCCTGTTTTTTTATTAAATTAATCAGCCGGAGATGGCACAGAGAATGGATTTGCCGACAGTAGTTTATTCAAATGTTGAAGTGATATCGGGAAGGTGAAAGTCGGTACGACTAGTAGACGCACAAAAATATGTCTTAATCAGCCGCAATGACAGAGCTTAAAAATCCTTCGATGGAAGTGGAAGAATGGGACCACACTGAACCATTCATCCTCGAGAACCGTTCAACACGTTCATGACCTCTTGCAGCGAGCATTACACAGGATACACAGAAATTCAGGATGGGAATCGGAGGTGTGTGCGTTTTTGTAGTCCTACATTCCGAAGCGATCTGCATATAATGATTCATTCAGGCTCTCTTCGGCCTCCTCTGTCACCCTCTCTCACCCTCAAGAGCCCATTCTCCGGGGGTGACTCATTGGCCCCATGGCTACAGTCCCCTCTCCTCCCTCTCTTGGCCAAACAGAGCCGGATGTGTCACAAAGCCCAGCGTGGCCCCATCTTGTTTGTGTGCATTAGATGCCATGGAGTGCAGGGTAGATGACAGGGCCATCTGAAGGAAATCAAACTATCTCACAAAACAGTCACAGTCACCAAAAGACCCCAGCGTATGGGGGTGGGGTTTGGATGGGGGTTTACTTCCTTCAGCTTTTGTCCGGGGGGGGGGGGGAAAGGGCCTGATTGTCTTCCAAGTTCGACTTTGTTGTGCGGAACCATCCAATTGGAAAGTTTCCGTGATCAGATTTTAAATGTATGACCCCTTGTTACATACGCTGCCTCATAATTCGGACATGTTTGCCATCTGCTGGGCGCCTAGCGGCGGCGGCGCTGGGAATGCTTTTCTGCTTGAGGAGGCAGAGAGGGAGGCGAGGAGCACAGCGCTGAGTGAACAGGATCCGCCCTGTGTTTCAGCCGGCAGACGCTACCGGGTCACCTCTTGTTTCGGAGCGGTGTTGTCGCGGTGGTCAGCTTTCTGTGTGGCACCTCACATGCACACACTCCTATAAAGACCTATCATTTCTCAACAGCCTGCGACAGGTGAAGTCTCCTGCCAACCTTTGACTTTCAATGAAGCATTTCCAGGGGTGCCCGTAGTCTGTTAGGCTGTTATCTCCACAGTCAGGCTGTTTTTATTTTTTGTTGTTGCGGTGGTTACAGTGGACTTAGCATTTTTGAACATTGGCGACATCAATAGAGCCCCCCCCCCCCCCACCCCACACACACACATACCCCCTTCAAAGCATCAGCCCAGCCCCAAATCCCCAAAACAAACATAGATTTGTGCTAACCCTCGTCCCGTCCAGGTAGTTCCCGTGTGATTTGCAGGTTCTGCAGCTGTCCTGGCGGCGGCTCGCTGACCGGTTCCAGGCAGCCGGCTGACATTTTGTTTGCAGCGCTCAGAAGAACAATCGGATGACATTTGAAAAGCTCATCATAACCTCTTGTTTTGAAATGACGGCTTGTTTGCTCGAGATAGCGATGTCCTTGCTGGAACAGGGGGTACGTGGTCCTTCTGGTGGATGTGGGGAGGAATAAACCTTTTTTTAAATATTGTTGTTTTTACGGATTAATGTGTGATATGCAACAATGTGTGATATGCAATCTTTATTTATTTATTACAACCGTCCCTTTTAACCTGTGAATACACTGCCATTACGGGTCTTTTGCCGAGTGGATTCAGTGTGATAAATGGTGCTTTTATTGTGAAGCTGGGTCAGTGCATTATGTAAATATTGTAGTATGCATTCAGCAACATAGGTTCCGTTTATAATATTGAAATTTATGCAAATAGGGTCAGTAACTTTAGTAAAATAAGGTCAATAATACATTTATTATTTATTTTACACAGTAATGATGCATAAGAAATACATATTGTTCTCATATTTATTTTTTTCGTTGTTGGAGATGCAGCAATTGTATCAATGATTGCTCTTAATGCCTTTCCAGGATAAATAGTTACTGTATATGACTACATTAGTTAGTGTTGAAAACTGTATTGTGATTGACCTCCATTCGTTAAGAACATAGCATGTAAATATACCCATTCTTCATCTCCATTTACTGGGATATGTTGGATGTAGGACATAAGTAGTTGATAATAAACTTGATGGAGCAGGCAACAAAGAACCATTCGGCAATAACGGCAGACATTAACATACATTTCTTACAAATCATTCATGGAAGACTAACACCAACATTCGTGGAAAAGCCAAAGCCAAAACCAAGGCCAACCCAAACCTAATTCGAAACGGACGGTAAACGCGAACCTGGTAATTAGAAGCCTATATGTTCCTCAATGTTAACCGTTAATTATCCTTTCACTTAATTACCTCCAGCTTCACACATGACTCATGGAGATCTGTGGCTCAGCGGGGAGGCGGAGAGTCATTCATTAACGCCATTTTGTAAACAAAGCCCAACTCAGCCTAAAAAAACACACAACTGGCTTAAACAATTAGCATAGGCTTAGCGGAGTGGCGTGCGGTATGGAGGTGAGAGGCACCCGTTCCACAGAAGCTGTGCATCTATGACAACTGTGTTGTGTATGCTAGTTGGACAGCATCGTAGAAAAGGGGGGTGAGCGAGAGAGAAAGAGAGCTAAGCAGGATAAATCAGGTGTCTCCCCTCAAGCAGCACCCAATGTATCAGAGTGTGAAGGCGGTTGTAAACGTTGATGGAAGTGGCATTGGAGCCCGTGTCTCGCGGAGCTGTCTCAGGAGATTGTAGCCCGTTGGAAGTGAGTGCTCATCCCTTTACCCACCCTCTCCCTCCCAGGGCATGCCCTACCGTCACGTCTATTTTTACTGCTCAGCCTCTGATTGGTCGGGGAGGTGTGTGGGTGTGAGCTCTCGTAGTGTCATAAGGAGGGGCCTCCGGACCATCTGTCGGCCTCGTCGTAGGGGCGATTGTGACGCCCCGATCGGGCGTCTCAGCGGATGCAGAGTGCAACCTTGCTCTTTCCCTCGCAGAGGACCAGGAGTTGTATTGATCCGTGGCGGGCGTGCTGTATCTGTTCACGTGGGTTTCAGTCTGGCCTATGGTCGTAGCAGACACTCGAGCTGACCTCAATGCAACTTTAATTCAATTAGATCCATCTTTTAGGCGTCCATTGTTTGACGTTTTCATTGTGTGTGTGCAATCACCGCGGCGATCGCCTTTCCTCCGTCCCACCCTCACCCCTCGTCGCCTTTGCGAGGGAGCGAGTCGCGTCGTGTCATGTTCCTCAGCCAGCCTTCAAACACTCTGGTCGGAGTGGCAGCGCCGGGGCACCATCTGTTGGCCCCGTGCTTAACAGAGTAACGACAGAGGCCGGCGCCCTCCCGCACCCGCCAAAAGAGAGGGAGAGATAACGCCGTGACCTTTGACCCTCCTGGAAGACTCCAGCACGCGTTGAGTTACTCGCCGTGATATTTACACTTCAGTGCTTTGCAGCCTTGGCAGACACTTCCAGCGGTGCTTTGGTGGGGTCGTTTCACACAAAATAACACTATGGAGGATGTCGTTGTGATGTTATTGATATCCCTCCTATAGAGGCATGAGCCCCCCCCCCCCCACTCCCCCATACCCCTCTTAAACACTTTTTGTAAGTTATACGCCCTGGCACTTAATGTACACACTTATCGCATGCTGTACGTCCTTGCACCTTTAAATAGTACTTAGCATTGTGTAGCATTTTATCCTAGCTATCTTTGTTGTATACGGGGAATGGGTTAACCTAGCGATTGTTAGTGCTTGGCACTTGGTTCAATCCTTACTTTGCAGACAGCGATTTATTGTTTCTCTTTTTTCTGTAAAATGCTTGTTGCAAGTGTCACAGAGAGGTATCCAATCCGTAGACAGTTTGCTTAAAGGGGCCCTATTATGCCATTTTTTACTGTTTATTATTTAATTTGTTTGACCTCATAGAATGGATTTACCACAATAAAGGGTTGTCTAGCGCATTATTTTTTCTCCTACTTTTATGAGTATTACAACCCCTACGTGAAACACCCTGTTGCTTAGAATTTTGAGGCATTTAGAATCTTGCTGCTGACGTCAATTCAGGCAATCTGTCACTCTGTCTACTATGGCTTCGGTGCTACCTAACCAATTATATATTATAACTCACAGATATATTATAACTCACCAATTATATATTATAACTCACCTTACCAATTATATATATATATGTATACAGGCCTCGACATTAACGGTTGCCCGCTTGCCCGGGGCAACCAAAAGTCATATTTGGGCAAGTTGAGATAGATTTCTGGTTGCCCGAACGGGCAAGTGGATTTTGGGTGGATGTTAATAGAAAGGCTATTTATTCAAATGTTTTTAGAAACTGCAGAACAACCTTTTTTGCTGCAAAATAACACAAAATATAAGTATTTGCAATTGATCAGCGCCCCGTCTTCTCTTCTCTCGGAAAGCGAGTTAACAGACCCGCATCGCTTCAGTGCGAATATAGCCCCGCCTTCTGTCACTCGCAGTGCGTTCTCTGGCCGTGATTCGAAGGTGTTGGCTAAAGGTTAGCCAACAAAGCTAGCATCGCAAGTGCAGCGCCTCCGCGAACGGTTTAGGTACAAGGAAAATGGAGTAGTGATGGAGGAGTGCAGTTTGGAAGTACTTTGGATTGAGGCAAATTACCAAGGAAAGTCATATGCAAGAACACGCTTTTGGGTTTAATAACTGTGCACATGCACAGCAATAGCGATCTTTTTCACGAAATTGGACCCTCACAAACTATATATTACATGAAAGCTGAGCCTCCACTTATTCCAACAGTCCAAACCATATCATTCTGTGACTAAAACTCGCAAATAACAACTTAAGAAGAAACGTCCCCTTTTCTTTTAACAACCAAAAATGAAGTATTACCTTTGTGATTTTTGTCCACAAAGTTGATTCTGGTCGAATAAAACCACCATAAAAAGATATCTCAGTGTCTGGGCCAAATTTTGAAACTAAACATGGTATTTTCAATCAATGAATAAGAGAAGGTTTCTTAGGAAATAGGTAAATTGCCTTCAATCAGAAAACATATTCTTCAGCGCAATCTAGTGGCCATATGTTTATTTGCGAGTGTTTGGCTTGTTGCATTCGAATATATTTACCCTGAAATTTAAATAGAGGTGTCAAGTGTCAAAATTGTAAGATATCTACCTTTATTTGTGTCTCATAGTAAGACATCGCTCCCAAATGATAACGACCAACTGATAATTATTTCAGGTGGAAATGTTATCTTCCACTTATGCTGTTTTCCATGGCTTTATTCACTTTAACCAAGTATCCCCATTGAATATTTCACTTGCACAACAATCTTTCTTATGGCACAAAGATGACATTATCGCCCTTGCAGTTGTGGAGATACTCTATTTACTTTGGGTATGTTCTTTCCTGAAAAAAACTTTTCCCCTGATATCGAAAATGGTATAGAATATCGATATTTTTCCAGGTATAGTGTCAAAGTTAGAAAATCCAGTATCGTGACTGACAACACTACTAGAAACGCGATTGTGATCATTCAGTTAGAGCTACAAGAAACGTGAAAGTTAAAAAAGATATCTTTGCTACTACCTCTGACATTTAGTTAAGTACATTTGCATGAAATCATGCAGGTCTACATATAACTTGGCGATAGCTTTAATAGGTTGCAATGGTGGACTGAAATCACTTCATGGCACGATGGGACCGCTCGATAAATAAGTAAACAAAGGGAAGTTTGTTATTTTTTAAACACAACATGTGTGGAAGCTAACATTCAGCTTCAGTCTGAGCTAGGATGATTTTTCTGAGCCCCCCCAAAACCAGGCCGCATGCCTGGCAAAAAGAGGCCTGTTCAAGATTCTGATTATAATTTTGGCAAGTGAACATCACATTCGGGCAAGTTGAACCTGACCTGTACTTGCCCGATGGGCAAGTGCTTTTGAAACCTTAATGTCAACCCCTGGTATATATATATATACAGTGTTTCCCCTAGGATGGAGTTGCAGCAGCAGAGGGGAAATGTTTTATTTTTTTCGCGCACAATTTTTTTTGTGTGCTCGCAAAGCGCACCCTACCGGGAGGTTTCTATGTGTCTACTGGCAACATACATACAGTACATTTTTGCACATTAATGAGCAGGGGAAATAAGGAGAGATTGAACATATTACAAGTATAATCTTTAAAAACATTATTTATATTTATTTAACAAAATATATTTATATCAACAACCACCCTATACATTAAAATCCCATAACCCAAATACTACAACAATCGAAAAGGTCTGTGCCTCAAACCAATGCATCTTCCCACTCCCTCCCCTCTCCCCATCACAAAGGTTGTAGTAGGAGCATAAATAGGCCATGCCTCTATTGAACAAGTTTTGGGGCTCTAGAGTCAATAATGGCGACGCTACTGAAAATGTTGCTAAAAAAATGTATGTTGACATTTTTGCTAAAAGGAAATTTCTTAGAAATAAGTAGAGATATATTTTTCAAAAATTAAGGTTCCAGTAAGACCATAAAGAGCCCTGAGGGCGTTTTCATTGCAATAACAACGTGAGCTAATCAACAAGTACAAAATGTTCTAGACCAGTGGTTCTCAATCATTTTTCTTTCATTCCCCCACTAGGAGACAGACATTTTATCACGCCCTCCCTGAATTGAAATAGCCTACTATTGAGAACCTGCTAATATTTATTTATTTAGATTAATAAAATGAACGGAGATAACATCTGCAACAACTTAAAACTATTTCCAACTTCATTTTATTAACTCAATTTGTAACATTTAAACAAGACTGCTAAGTCTGTGTGAATCTCAAAACAGAGAAACAAGAGCAAATGATTCACTGGGGTTTGCATTTAATTATAATATTTTTAGTAACATTGGTCACTTGTCAGCTTCATCAGCTTATTCCCTTTCAAAAAAAATAATATATGTTCATCTTTCAAGCATGAATAAAGACACCAAGTCCCTCTGTCATGACTTTGTAAGATCAAAATTCTTGTAAAACTTCTGACCCTTGGTCTTCAGTTTAAATAAAATAAGTAACCTATTAAAATAAATAAATAAATACATAAGACACTAAGTCCCCTCTGCCGCTCACGACCCCCCTGACACTTTTAATCAGCTGAGGGCGTTTGCCTGAGTCTATTAGAACATGTTGTACTTGTTGATTAGCTCACGTTGTTATGGCAATGAATACGCCCTCAGCTGATACACTAATGCCAGCATTTTTTTTCAACAGAAAATTAGCACCCATATCAACATATATTTGATATTTTTCTGCTCCTTGCACCTAATCATGCTTATCATGCTACGCAGCATTACAAGGCTCTGCCGACTAAAACATGAAGCAATTCAAGAAGAGGCATATATAGAATCGTCTTGTGGTCAACTGTCATTTAATAGACATCTGACAGATTATGTCAAGGTTTTAAAATTATAGTATTATTATTACCAGGTCATGTTATAACACAGCTGGAAATCGTGGATTTTCTGATAAAGACTAGGTAGCCTCTTTGACAGACAAAACAGCAGAAACTATGTTAGGTGCGCTCGTGCTGCATTTTTGGTTTTGTCAAACAGGAGACGCCCACCCACCAATCCGAGGTTAGAGATTCCTGAAGGAAGGTTGCGCTCGATTTCACTAGCCCATTTGAGCCTGTTCATTAGTGTACAGCATCCATCCTCTCATTGCTTGTGTAAAAAAAAACGGTAGAATATTAGATTTGACGACGAAACGATAGGGTGGGCTAAGGCAAGTTTTGGGGCTCTAGAAGAAGAATGGCGACGCTATTGAAATTTTACCATTGTGGTCGTTTTCAGTTTTGCACTTCGCAGACGGTCCCTAAGCTCGCGGCTGAAAGCCGACTGCTCGTAGAAGCCAATGCAGTTCACCGTTCGCCAAAGACGGCTCGTTTGGATGAAAACAATATTGTAGCTGGTTCTCACGGTTACTACACTCAATTGTGTCGCAACGATGTTTCACTGATGATCTATTGAACCGCAAACTCAGAATCTGCGGAAGTTCCTCCGTTAATATGAAGCTCTCCTCTTCTCTAGTTAAAAAAAAGAAATTCAGCAGCGGCGGTCATATTTCAGCACGGCGTACCGCCGCTGTTAGGTGCATAGGCCTATAGGGGAAACACTGATATATATATATAGGCTATACATATATAATTTATGTATAATTTATAGATATAATTTATAGATAATATATAAATGGTATTATGTCTTTCTGTCCATCTACTTCTCTACTCAAACTCTATTTTGCAATCTTATCCATTCCCCCCGACCCAAGCGTGTCCAGGAACGCAGCAAAAGTTGATGACGCTCTCCCATTGACTCCCAGCAAAAGTACATGCTTACGTCACCATGTACCGGAAGTAAAAGAAAGCCGCGGAGAGAATCCCAACGAGCCGTTTCTAGGCAGCTTGGTAACAGTGATTTGCGGTAGTCATTTACTCCCCCTTGTGGGAATTTCATGGTATTGTAACTTTGCCAACCATTTATATACCCCAAAACATATGTAAAGCGCAATAGGAGAAAGAAAAAACTGAAAAGCATAATAGGACCCCTTTAAGGACAGAGAGTGACCCCGCCCTTCTGAGAGGGGCGGCGGGGTTTTGTTACGGCTGAGCGCCGTTCATTGCGGTGTGGAACACTGGGGGATATGGAGGTCGACCCAGACTTGCACTGTCCTCCCCCAACATGCATCACCGTGCGACATCGCTTGACAGCCCTCAGATCAGCACTTCCTATGTGGGTGGAATCCTACATTATTTATGCAAGTTTCGCTTTAGGCCCTCATCCCAGTTGACATTTGCTGTGAGCAAATGGCCCACAGCCATCGCATTAGGAGCAGGCTGGCGTAACAGTAGTGCGTTTAGAATCTCTGATCACGGTGTTGTTAATTTTGACAACTGAAGAGAAGATCTTCACACAAAGCTTTCTGTTCTATTCCGAGATGTTTATTAATGAAAGTTTGAGGCTTCGTTTATTTAGGCACACCAGAGGAATTAAGATGACAAAACAAACTTTCAGGAGCTGGGGCCAGGCGCGGAGGCGTTCAGTGCGGTGTGTTCCCTGCACATATTATCTTAACACTCCTCATTTAGATTGAGGGCTCCTCAATCTAAATGAAGTGAAGTTCTAAGTGCTGCGCTTGTCTTTGTTGCCGGTGAGAGATTCTTTGCCTACGGTCTCTTTCACACCGTGTCTCCATTCATTTAGAAGAGCAGAAATTGTGTAGCAGCATGGGGCTGCCAAGCCAATTGGCAATTCACGTTGGGGGGAATCTGAGGCCTGCTTAAACATTTCTAAGTGGGGGGAGGGGTGGGTTGCTGGGGGCTCATACATTATGCTTGTTGCAGTAGGGGGGTATTGTTTTGAGGTTATTTCCTTTTCCGAGCTGAGTCAATACAGAAAGAGTGGACTCAAATGTGGCTATTGATACGACCACAAATCGAAAGCGACTTTTGGCAAATCGGAAAAACCCTCCGGTCCCGAAGAAAGGAACCGTTGGCCACACAGGGCTTTGTCAACACATGCATGTAAGCCCTGTGTTTGCCCGAGACACTGCTTGCTTTCTAAGGGAAGACTGACCTAGTTATTATAACTCTAATTATTATCACTAGACCATGTAAGGAATGTCATAAAAGTGTGAGCTGTGAAATTTGAAAGCTGGAATCACTTTTTAAACATGGAAGCAAGTGTAATCCTTTATTTCTGTGGACGGGGGAAAGAAGTAGACCTTTTTCTTTCAATAATTACAAAATTATTGGAGTTTGAAATTCTGCTGCTTGCAAATTGTATCCAGGCCTTGGGAGGCCTAATGCAGAGGTGCAGAGAGCTGGCTGTTTGCAGCCAATTAATCTCGGATCATCAAAAATAAATTGCTGTATTCCGATGACTAAGACTGTGAAACGTTGCCCAATGTCCCGTGGTTCAAACAAGATATTCATCTCTTTTCAACAATGGGTGGAATATTGAATGTCAAACGGGTTTCGTTGCTGTCTCATGAGCCAGAAGGGAAGACACAAGCATTGACAAACTAGAATCCATGATCCATATGACAATGGCTTTGATTTCTTATGTTCTGTTACTGCTTAGAAGACTGATGCACAACCAACCGCTTTCATATTGGTATTGAACATTTAACATGTTGTATAACTCGTTCCCAGAATAGAGGCAGTGTCTCTCATTGATATTATCGTTTCTATTTTCTAGCATTTTCCGATACAAACTGCAATAGACCGATATTTGTGTATTTTTCGTACATTTTCATCGATTTGAGATCAGAACAATGGGAAGATTGTGTTTTATTTTTATGTATTGTTCGTACATTGTCATCGATTTGAGATCAGAACAATGGGAAGATAGTGTTTTTCAGGCTGTATTGCTTATCGATTGAAGGCAGTATGGATTCCTTGGGATGCATTTCAGCACAATAGATGCGCAGCAATCGTTCTGCTGGCCGTTGCTGGTTGCATGGATGGCTGGCTGGTCCCTCAGCTGTGCTGGGTACATGTATCTCTTATCAAGGCTATTTCAGCTATTAAACGTGATTAACCCTTTAAAGCTAGGGTAGGCAATTCATTTTAGAAGCTATTTCTTGTCGTATTTGTTGAAATGTCCTCGCATCCAGAGAGTAATCAATAAATCAAAAGCTCTGATGAAGAGAGAGAGAAAAATAACAGTATCTCTGGCAGTCGCCTGTAATAGACCTGTAATAACCCTAGCCAATCATTTCATCAGGCCAAATGAAACGATTGGACTGCCTACCTGTCAGTCAACCTACCTCCCTGGCTACCCGTGTGGCCGTACGCTCAGTGCACGTGAACAGAGTCTACCCCAAGGCCGGGATGACCCCCTTGCTAAAGCTAGCTCTCGGCGGAGTGGCTTTTGAGGAAGTCCTAAAGGGCGGATGTGGGATATTTCCGGTTGGATACTTCCAAAATCTTGCCTACTCGGGCGAGTTTCTCCAAGTTGCCTGCCCTCTCTTTATAATTACGTGCTTCATACTAATTAGTGCGACGCCTGTCCGACCTCCTGTCTCTAAGCATCACTGTGCTCCATTCACGGGGCACGCCGAAGTGACCAGACACCCTGTGTGTCATCCGCACAACTTTACCAAACCCTGACATGCTGTTGGGCTTTTTTGCTCCTCTGTGCCTCTTCTACTGTCTGGCCTCTTCCAAGTCGGTACATCCCCCTCCTCCCCTCGTTCCTCTGTTGATCCACCCCCCCTGGTGGAGTTGCAGGCAGGCTTATCCGGCCCCCCCCAGTGAGTCTGCCTCCTGAATAGAGCCACAGAGAGAGCTGTGAGGATGTGCCAGGCGCGGACTTCTGTACGGTCCTTGGCAGCTTGTGGCTGAGTGGTCAATGTGGCTCCCTAACCCCTCTCCTCCCTCCCCCTTTCCACATTCTCTCCCTCTATCTCTCTACCACTCTGTCTATCTCTCCATCCCTCTCTCTATCTCTCTCTCCATCTCCATCTCCCCTTTGTTTTCCCGGTAATTAGCAGATGTGGATGGTGATTGTGTGTGTGTTTTTTTTCTTTTTGCTGGGACAGAATATGCTTTATTGTGCGAGGGCCGAAACGGCTATCTCATCATGCAGCAGCAGCGAATAATGAAGTATGCTGGCTTGGCTTACATCATCATCATCATCGCAGGAGCGTGTGTGTCGTGACTCACCATCTCTGGATGGGCTCCCGCAGACCCACCACCGTGCCGGTGACGCTCTTCCCAACCCTCCTCTCCCCTCCCCCCTCCCCCCCCCCTTCCTCCCCCCCCCTCCTCCCCCCCTCACTGCAAATGATTTGGTGCTTCACCCAAGGATATGAAGAACACAATTACGGTTAATGGCAGACTCGCTGAGCCCGTGATTGCTCGAAAGACAAAATATTTCAGCCCCATGAACGTATATTTTAATCGTCGGCGTAATTAGGAAGCTTGTTCCCCTAATTATTTCTGCCGTCACATACTGTGCCAAGTTACCTTTTCGCTAAACGCCGGGATTTCCGTTCCCGCACGCCCCGTTTTCCCCTGGACAACAACGGACAACATCAAAGTGGGCAACTTAGCCGTGATTAATATTACTTAACACAACCTAGAATTTAATTATTCATCGATGACAAACCTCTCGTAATCCGCCGCAAGGATTACGCCGGCCTCAATCCGCGGCCTCGGAACGGCCTCATTGCGTTAATAAGCAACTAATCAACCTCTTTCTGTGTTTTTTTCATTTCACGAGCGCTCTCTCCTCCCCTGTTCCACCGCAGCCCCCCCCCCCCCCCCCCCCCCCCCGCTGGCAGCAAAACATCCGCCTTTTTTCTTTTGTGGTAGCGGCCTTGCATCCAGCCCCTCCTAAATGCTGTCTCATTACGGCCCCGGCTCGGTGTGGCATGATGGGCCCCAGACAGGCGCACCCAGGGCCCCCCCCCCCCCATCCCCCACCCCCACCGCCCCCGCCCTCCCAGGGCTGCGGCGTGCAGCTGAGGCAGATGCTGAGGGGCACTTGGTGCTAAATTGCCAGAATGAGTGCAGATTCCGCTGGAGTGCACTGCTGCTTATTGAGTTCGCTCTGGTCCTCGATGAGGGGAGGGAGGAGGGGAGAGGAGGGGGGGGGGAAGAGGGGGGAGGCTTCACCCAGCACTATACGGCGGGCTGTTTATGTGTTTGGATTCGTATGCGATAGCGTGGACAGTTGGGGGCAGTGTGTGTGTGTGTGTGTGTGTGTGTGTATGTGTGTGTGTGTGTGTGTGTGTGCGTGTATGGAGGTGTGTGTGTGTGTGTGTGTGTGTGTGTGTGTGTGTGTGTGTGTGTGTGTGTGTGTGTGTGTGTGTGTGTGTGTGTGGACGGTGGGGGGTGGAAGAGGAATTGGTTGTAGATGTGAGGTCGGGTGTTGCGTCTTAATGTGCATCAGCCCGGGGACTGGAGATGACAGCCGTTTCCACATTTGCCACGGCGGTCTTTAGACGGGGCTGAGGGGTGAGGCGTAGTCTGCTGCGCTGATCAGGGGTGAGGTTTAAATCACGGCGCTGTCACAGGTGGTTCTGAGACGCTGGTGAACACACCTCTCAACACTAGAGTCAAAGTCATAGGGTGTTATGGAAAGTGTAGCAGTACGAAGCAGTCATTTAAGTTGAATTATTATGACATGGCAAGGGTTATGTATGCACACACGATAAAAGCACAGAACAGTGATAATAGCCTACGTTAAAGAGTAAAAGGAAAAACTACAATAGGGAATGAGGTCATTTTATCGCAAATCTCGACAACTTCATAATAGGCAATTATTTTAGGGGAATTAGGCAGAGAAATTCAGGCTACTACTTGGAAACAAAAACAAAAGCAACTACATCCACAGGCTAGCGGTCTCCAGCCCACTCTGTCAGCTTTGTGCTTAGTCCCCTGACATGTTTGTTCATCCTAATGTGTGCAGCCCCGTTACATAACCTGTAAACATCCCTCTTATCTGCGTGATAGAAGTGTTTTTCTCTGCCCTCTTTCAGTCGCTCGCACAGCGCGCCCCCGCCGCCACAAACCCCCCCCCAGGCGTGTCCGGTGACTGGTCGGAAAAAATATTAACATATCATCCATTAAATCCCCAGACTGTTTTTGTTGTGCTTTCATTTTCCCTTCGTTGATTGGATTTAGACGTGTTTGTTTAAGGTTGGAGCATCGCAAAGAAGATGGTGGGAGATTGGCTATTGGCCGTTGTGGTGGTGGAGGTATGGATGGCTGCTTTTGCTGTGGGGTTATGTAAAGCACCTGCGCTCTGCCTCAAATCAATGTCTCCCTATAGATCATGTGATTTCAATGTTCCCTTGAAAAAATGGGTTTAGCACACAGCGCCTGCACCTGGTATCGCCTGAAACAGGTGTTTAGAGACAAAGCCTTTGCCCGAGGGGTGGTGGTGGTGGCGATGATGATGAAGGTAGAGTGTAGGTCCCCATATTGACGCCCCCTTAATGTTGATTCATTCGTAGGAAGGCTGTACTGTACCGACCAATCAAACCCCGGTCTAGAGAACAGAGGGGGAAGGGAGGGGGAGGGGGGAAGGGAGGGGGAGGGGGGGAGGGAGAGTGAGGAGGAGGAAAAAAAATCGAGAGAGGGAGAGGGAGAGGGAGAGAGAGGGAGAGAGAGAGAGAGAGAGAGAGAGAGAGAGAGAGAGAGAGAGAGAGAGAGAGAGAAAACACGTTTCCATAGCAACTGCCAGCAATGAGTATAACCGGTTGAGAATCATGAGTAGCAAGCAAATGCTGACTTGTTTCTTAAAAGCAGGCTCTTGGATGCTTTCAGTTCAGGAGTCGACGCTAATTTATTATTGAAACTCAATCAGTGCTTAACATTTGCATTTGTTAAGAAACTGATTTCAATGCGAACTACATACATCCACTTGCTACTTTTTTTCCATTTTCCCTAAAATTATCATGATGTACAAAGACCAAATCATTCCAGTCCATTGGATTTTTAATTTGCAGCACTAATCAGGTGTGTGAAATGTAAAAATGTAAGGCTTACATTTAAACCAAACAGCATAAATGGTTTAGGTAATCGACTTTATGATCTGTATAGAAAATGCAAGACTTTAATATTTGTAAGTATGTAATGTAATATTTAAGTTTCTAAAAACTGTTGACCAGTTGAAACAATTTGAACACTATGATGTCTTTTTAAGAGAGGAGTGCAAGAGTATACAAAGCAAACAATCAGTTCCATATACACAAATTCTAAACTTTACCTAAACATGGTCTTGTCTTCTAACACTTTTAACATTTTCAAAGCAAATCCAATGAACTTATTAAGATCTTTGTTTGTGTCTGTATTTGCAATCAGTTTAATAATTGATGGTCAGTGTCTATGAGTGATGTGGTATAGTGTGCGATTCCTTAGAGAAAGGCCTCTGCTGTGCTTAACGCTAGCTGGCCAGAGCTCTCGTTCCAGGTCTCCTCGCTGTGTGGTTCCCTGGATCACAATTAGTATGGCCAGAGACCTCGGGACACAGTGAGACTCAGACTCCCACAGCTCCCCAGAGAGTGTGTGTGTGTGTGTGTGTGTGTTTGTGTGTGTGTGTGTGTGTGTGTGTGTGTGTGTGTGTGTGTGTGTGTGTGTGTGTGTGTGTGTGTGTGTGTGTGTGTTTGTGTGTGTGTGTGTGTGTGTGTGTGTGTGTGTGTTATACTGTGTGTGGGGGTTTCTGTGTATCTGTGAATGTGTGTGTGTGTGGGTGTGTGTGATGATGTTTATGTGTTTATGGGTGGCTGTTTGTGTATGGGTGTGTGTGCCACTGTTTGTGTGTGTGTGTAAGTTTGGCTGTTTGTGTATGGGTGTGTGTGTGTGTTTACAGGCTTGTATAATAGATAATGAGTGTGATCCCACAGTGAGCGAGCGTTGGAGTGGGGTAGGGGGTGAGGGCTGCTTAGCACCGAGTCCCAATGACACGACCTGCCGACTCTGCATGAATTAACCCCTGCATCATGCGTAGCTTCATTATCCTTATCACAACGTATTGGTAGCAGTAACAGCAGTAGAGCTGTTGATAGCGTACATATCCTGCAGCCAGGGTAGCAGTGTGCTTGTTATTGCTGCGGCAGGATAGTGATTGCATTATAAGTGTTCTTATTATTTGTATTATTTGGAGAATAATTCATGTTGT
>NC_044063.1:13201403-13271403 GCF_902167405.1 Gadus morhua
CTAAAGGTTGTCAGCATCAACCCTCCTCACTGAAGTAAATTTCCTCCCCAGCCATGATAATTAAATAAATCTGAAAGATTAAACCCACTCGGATCTGTTTAACGCTCTTGTTAGAGAGAGAGAATTATGTCATTCTCTCTCGCTCTATATCTCTATCCCCCCTGTTGGCTTTCTCTATCGCATGCTAATTTTTATTTTTACAATTTTAATCCATTGCATTGAAAGAATGTCCCTTCCTTCTTTCGATCCGACATACAAGGTAAAATTGAATCTACAACCAAGGTAAAAGGAACCTGGCAATTTCCTGTGGATCCGAGCCTTCGGGGTATTGGTGGGGCCAAGCCGGACAGACAAAGCACTCCGGTCCGCTCTACGTCGGCCCCATTGAGGGCTTTATGAGAGGGCAGCCGAGTTGGGCTAAAACGCTAACAAAGCTAGCACTGACATTTAGGTATGCTCGGTTTAGCAAGGCCTTCAATACTCCTCAAGGTACTAAAAATACACGGTTCAAATCAACGCATAACCTACCCAGTTCAATCTCTGCGCTAATGTTCTCATGTCCCGCGTGAAAACATGTTGTGTATCGCCGTTAACGTCCTAGCAGTGAGACGTTGACAATGTTGGTGCGCTGCTTTAGCACGAAATGCTACCGCCGTGAGGTGGCAGCATGCGCGGCTATGGCTATCCATGTTTCATCTCCATCCAAGGACAGAAACACCCAGGGTCGGATTTGCCAATTAAAATGAAAGTTGTAAACTGAACTGATCTTGGGGGTGTCTATGTCCCCCCCTCACCTAAAACCCCTTTTGCACTAGTTTTTCCTCCAAAATACAAAGTACACTTACACAGTGAGGCGCCTGTAGGTTTAGACCAAGTTGTTCCACCTAGGAGCACATACAGAGAATAACAAGTGGTGCTCATGAAATCACTGTAGAGGGAGAGAGATAAATAGATAGATAGATAGATAGATAGATAGATAGATAGATAGATAGATAGATAGATAGATAGATAGATAGATAGATAGATAGATAGATAGATATACGAAGGTAGATCCATGCATGCATGCACGCATACATGCATACATATACACACAAACAGACACATAGAGAGGTAGATAGATACTATGTATGCAGTGTATGTGTGGAGAGAGAGAGAGAGAGAGAGAGAGAGAGAGAGAGAGAGAGAGAGAGAGAGAGAGAGAGAGAGAGAGAGAGAGAGAGAGAGAGAGAGAGATACTTTTTTAGCAACCTAGAGATCAGATTAATAATGGTAATAGGCCCAGGCAGTAGTATTGGGAGTACTAGAAGTAATACAATAAGATAGTAACTAGATTAGAAGATAAATAATATTTAGTATGCCTTATATGGGTTCATACATTTGAACCCATATGTATGAGCTATGGGCTCATACATTTTTGTTATATAATATTAATAACATGTATCACAATCATAATGTATGTTTGTCTCTATCACAAACTAATAGGCTGGGGATAATGTCTTCCACTATTGACCAAATCTAAGCCTCCTCCCACATAGAGGTTCTCCATCCGTCCTCATGCTTCTGAGATGACCATGCATCCCCTTCACCCCTCCCTGCTCGTGGCTGGAATTGCCCCCAATCTGTTTGCCATGGAAGATAAGGTCCTGGGTCGTGTGTGTGTTGGTGTGGGTGAGGGCGGGGGATGGGTGGGTGTGTGGATACGGCCTAGGACCTCTCCACATTACTTTCATTTGGGACGTCAATTTCCCAAGTATAGCTACGAATACTATGTCAGAAATCATGCACCGCTTATTGGATTAGAGGAAACAAAGGAAATCTCATTATGCCAACAAAGCCATTATAACAAAATTATGTATAAAGCAATTTCAACACACAAGCTCATTTCATTATGGCTTAATGACGGTGTATGCCTTAAGCTTAATCACAGTTTTGTGTTAAAGAGAACCTGAAAACCATGATCTCTCACTATTAGAAGTCATAACTGTACTCTGGTGCAACTGCCCAAGTATCATACTCTTACCTGTTCCGGAAACATTCTTAGCGGTGTAGTAAAGTGTAGTAAAGTGCACATTCCCACAAGATAAGCTGTTTCTGTGTCTGACAAGTTCTAACCTTAATTTTATTTATTAAATGTAGCATTGATGGATAAATGCATTTCCTATATAAACAAACCTCCTGTAGATACACAATACAGTCAAACCCCTTTTTGAAACTGTTGCCATGCATTTAAAATGGATTTTCTAATTTGTTCCATTGAACGAGGAAGAAGTGTGATGGTTGGTGCTACCGTGCAGATCCTCATCTTAGATGTGAAGCTCTGCATCCAATCTAATTCTACAGTTCATGTTTTCCTTCAATCTAGTGAATGTACCCAAACAGAACCGGGACGCCTCGGATATTGTGGAGTTCAAATTCATGTGATCCAAGAAGATTGTGTTCAAATAAGAGCTCTGTAATTGAGTCCAACACCTTCATGTTTAAACAAACACCTGATTGTTTAAACATTATGAAGCGAGACCTCAGTTTGTCTGATCTGTGCTATGCAATTTCTTAAATTCCCTTATTAATCACCTTATTCCTATTAAAATGTTTTCATTAAGAAGATACTTGATCCAAAGCTACGCCCAAGGGAGGTTCAACAAGCAAACAACTTCAAGGAGCTTTGAGTTGCAATCTACCGTATTCCGTAGAAACAATCTACCATATAGCTACAATCTACCATATTCCATTCTTTTTTTTTTCTTATTATTATTTTATATCTACCATATTCCATAGCTACAATCTACCATATTCTATAGCTACAATCCACCATAGCCTGTAGATACAATCAGCCATATTCTGGAGATACAATCCACCATAGCCTGTAGATACAATCAGCCATATTCTGGAGATACAATCGACCATATTCTCTAGTTACAATCTACCAGAATCTAGAGCTACAATCTACCATATTCTGGAGATACAATTTAATATATTCTGGAAATACAATCTACCATATTCTGGAGTTACAATCTATCATGTCTATGTAAAACAATGCTACTGTAATGTAAGCGTTTACTGGGGTGGCAGTGGCTCAGGTGGTCGAGCAGGTTTTCTGGCAACCAGAATATTGACGGTGCCATCCTGGGGCTCCTCCTAGCTAGAGTGTCGAGGTGCCCCTGAGCAAGACTCCTCACCCGAACCACTCCCGACCAGCTGGCTAATGCCCTGCGTGGCTGACACCGCTGTCGATGTGTGAATGTGTGTATGAATGGGTGAATGAGAGGCACAAATTGCAAGGCGCTTTGAGTGGACACTGGACAGAAAGGCGCATTCTAAATGCAGTCAGTTTACTATTTACCATTGCCGTGTATTGAATAAATCCTATTAGCAAAAGCCAAGGCGTAGCGCAATAAAAAGAACATTCTCATGTGGCGCTTAGCAAGAGTGGCATCCCTGGTATTAGCTAAATCATTATTTGCATAACCATGGCGTAGTTTAGAAAACATTGGCTGCAGACAACCCCGGAATGGAAATAGATTTTTATCAGCTTGTTTCGTCTTAAATGTTTCCGAGGAAACAAGCCGATAAAAATCTATTTCCATTTGGTTCCACATGGTTTCTGCAATGTCATCAAGGCAGGAGAGGAAGCAGGCTTAAAATCACAAATTATCTTGATAACACCGTTGGGGTGTCTTCTAAGTGTGCCCTTCACGCCCATAAATCCGGAAGATCAATATATGTCCCTCTTGCATCCAGTCCCATCCCCCATGAGGGTCCTGTGTTACTGGAGATGTGCTCTGACTCGTATCCCAGCAGCAAGAATGGCGTCTTAACAATACCACATTCCAGTCTCTGTTATCACCATGTATCGGAGATGGTTGTATACAGACATCAATACCTAATGTTTGTATCGTTGCTGTGGACATGTCGCTGTAGCTGCTCGTGGCTTTCTAAAAGGAGAAGGAAAAAAGGTCTTTAGGGGCACACCCATTAACATGCAGTTATGTAGCCAAGCAATTACTGCTTGGCCGTTTGGTCAGCGTCTCTCTGAGGCTCCCTAACCGAAACCCGTCCCCACTAGCTTGTTAGAAGCTTGCTAATGTATGAGTTGGGATGTGCTAGCTTTCCCGGTTTGTAATGATTTACGTGGAAGAAGCCACGATCATGCAAGCATCTGAGGAGACCAATTAGTGTTTTTAACTTTGATATAATTTTAAAATACACCATCGCCGGCAGATGTGTGCTAGGCTTTTAAGATTCTCAGTGAGAGACGTGAGAGAGCAAGAGAGTGATATTCTCCCAAGGAAATTCCCTATGGATTTGCGGCATTCCTTTTGACAGTTTGCTCACATGAGGTGAATATGAAAACGGTTTTGCATTGCTGTTTTTTGCAGATGAAATGCAATACTGCGAGGGGAACAATGTTAGTGTGTGCTTATTTTCACAGGTTTGAGAAAACACAAACAAATATGTTTCGATATATTTTTACCTCCATCATTATTCACAGGATGAGTCATCAGGGCAGCTCACTCTGAAATCAGGGGCTTTGGTCCTTTGTCTGGTACAATAGATGGTCAAGAGACCTTGCATGCTTCAACTGACTGAAATTAAATCAAGAATACTGTTTTGTTAGAAGCATATATTGAGATAATAATAGAGTCCTTAACACAACCCCCCCAACAGCTATTTAAAAATATGTTCCCACAAATTATAAATGTCATGGAGCAAAGAATCCACCACGGTCATCACAATAAACGAGTGATGCGTATAGTATTCATAAAGTGGTATAAAGTGGTATGGCAGTATAAATTATAGTACCAGCCCATAACGTTGTTGCTACGCCTCGGGCTCTAAGTTCCCCTCGTATAAAAGCCAATTTCAAATCAGCCTATAATGATGCAGTTCTGTGTCTCTGTACAGCACAGCTACAGCCTCAACTAAAGTTGACAAACATTTTTCCTTTTGCAGATTTAGATCCTGCACTCTAACAGTGAATTCAAGCCACAGGTTTTACCTTAGCCGAACTTCAAAACATTTGAACATTCTTCCAGGAAAGTAGGCCTGCTGTGCTCTTTGGAAAACGCTATTTCACAGAAATGGAGCCACCAAGGGTGTGCAAATTCTTCAGGCGAAGCCTTCACACCAAAAAATACAATTTATTTGATATTGTCACTGCCTCCTTTTATTTGATGTAGAGACATCCGTTGTATGAAAGAAGTGTGTCTGAGTCAGACTGCATTGATGGCTTGGTAAAGTGTCGTTCATTTCTTCACTTCACGGCAGACCTTGAAGGCTGAGCCGTGGTGATGGCTGCCAGGCGTTTTAATGAAAGCTGTGATGGCTCTACATTGTGACATGGGGACGGTCTTGAAGCACGGCATGTCTTTTTTCTGTTCAGGGAGGGTTCTTGGGGTGTGTGTGTGTGTGTTAGTGTTGTTCCCATTCCAACTTTTTGACTTTGAAACGTTACCAGCTTTGGTTCCGTGATATTGACACCAAATCGATACTACAGCATACCAATGATAGCCCAGTGTTTCTGGAAGAATTGCAAAAATCGACATCGCGTCTATTAAAAATATATATATATTGACACTTTAACTAAGAACATTATTCTGTTCAAGACACATGGTGTCTTGAACAGAATTGCAGACTAAGAACATTATTCTGCTCAACACACCATGTGTCTTGAACAGAATAATGTTCTTAGTTAATTCGTCAATAAATATTCTTGAATTTATATTTTTACTTTAATTTATTTTGCACTTATGTTTTAACTCAATAGAGTTAAACCGACTTCAACACTTTAACATCGTTATCAACATCTATTGATGCTTTAATATAGCCAAGGGCCTAATTCACAATTTTGTGTAAAAACAGGACCAGGGGTAGGTTGAACATCGCCCAAGGACTTTTCTAAGAGTTTCACGCTGTATATCTACTTTAATATCTCTTCAACTTTATACATATTTCTCTAATTCGTAACTATGTTACCACTACTTTTCTACTGTTTCTGTGCTGCAATGCAAAAGTATCGCTTGGACCATCCCTTGAACATGATTGGGAGCCATGATTTGAAAACATGTCCAGCCGATTCCACACTTGAAGCTGTAGTTTGACCCTGTTGCCCTTAACTCCACATAGCCCACTTACTCCTGCTATCTGTCATAGGAATCCAAGAGCCTTGATAAACACACTCGGCCCACTAAGCATGCCCACTTTGCCAGAGTCACAGTAGTTATTTTTCACTGGACGCTGCCTGTGTATATTTTCCTGTGTGTGTGCGTGTGCGTGTGTGTGTGTGTGTGCGTGCGTGCGTGCATGCGTGCGTGCGTGTGTGTGATAAAGATAATTTTGTCGAGACATGATCTCCCCTTACTTTCGGCCATGTTTTTGTTTTGGAACCACAGCATTTTAAAAGTTGGCTGAGAATCATGACTAAGGCATAATAAATACAGGTCTACCTCCATTCTGATGTGATAGCCAAATAGTAGCCTATGTGTTACACAAACAGTTTCATTTACCTCTGCCTTTCCCCTTATACTGGTTCAATTTGACAAGGTCAGCTATAATTGAATCAGACTTTTGGATCAGGTGCCACATAGTCATGGTGCTGCTCTGAATTTAAAACAGAGGAGCACGTCCAGCCCTTCATTTGACAATGTGTAACAACTGCATCGGAAAGGTCATCCTCATCCATAATTTCAGACATCTGTTGCATGGGCTTTGTGTTCTAAGCGTCCTAACATATATTGCTGCTTTTGGCAGACTTTCATCTCAGCTGGAACGTGTTACTCTATATTCTCATCACTGCAGTGATTGATTGCACATAGCCTATACTCAGTGCCTGAATCTAATCTTTTGCATGCTTTGATGGATACTTCCGGTTTATTTTGTGAGGCACTCTATTTTTAGAGATTTTGCTCACAGACGTTGGAGCTAATGTTAGTAATGCTCTACTAGTCAGAAGAATATTCAGACCAATGTTTTAAATTTTTTCGATGTTTGCAAGACTTGCCTTTGTAGCTTGGCTTATTAGCCTTATTAGAACTTCTAGTCTGGATAACCAAGCTAAGCATTACTAACCTAGATTAGCCTTTCTAACCTAGGTTAACATTAATGAGCAGTATGATCCTGGCTAGCCTAGGTTAGCATTAGTAGCCTAGATAAGCTTGACTAGCCGAGGTTAGCATTATTAGCCTAGGTAAGCTTGACAAGCCCAGGTTAGAATTACCAGGCTAGGTTTGCTATAAAATATCATACATTATCCTTCGTTAAGCGATTGTTTGACCATCAGTATTCTCTTGGCTAAAGGTTCCCATGAGACGGTGATACCATATGCACAGGAGCTGTCTTTAGATGGATGACAACATTAACTGCCATCACCGTCTTACTATAGAAGGAAAAAAAAACCAAGGACAGTAAGGTGACATACTAATGAGATGGACCGCTGGCAATTATCCACACGGGCAAAGTTCAATCCATGCCTCCTTGGGATGTGTCTTGGAGCCCACTCCTGGTTCCACACTCGATCCCGGGTGTCGACATTACACAAACCTCTCGTAAGATGTGGAGAGTAACGAAAAGGAATGGCCCATTCCATCGCCTCAGATCCATCGCTAAAGACTCAGATCTCCCCCATGCTTTGTTGCTTAACGACAACGCCACATCCTTTTGCCATCACTTTGTATCGCCCCTCTATTCATTACCCAGGCAATTTCCCCAAGTGATCGTCCCATCGCAGCCATCCGTCAGAACGCAGACTGACAAACCATTAGGGCGCCGATGCCTCAGATCTGTCTGGTGCCCCCCCGCAAGAGGCGAGTCAGAACTCGACACCATCTTACTGCTACACTTCTGGGTATGTGAGGGGGGGGGCGGGCTGGGGGGTGACTGGTGCAGTGGGAGATGCACGCCCTTGGGCGGTGTTTTCTCTGCCGGCGTTCTTCTCCGTGGCAGGGAGGGGAAGGCAGAGCCGGTTGCAGACAGTGCTCTAACTTGTGTACCCCTGAGTCTGCGACTGAGTATTGATGAGTAATTAACGCAGAATCATAAAAAAAACATGGTGTTCTCCTTTAATTCATTTTCCGACCGGGATCGATGAAGTCTTTTTATATCTGTGTCTGACTCTGTATCATCGAGTCTTTCTGAGATAATCGTGAATCGGGAGCCCGGGGGTGTTGGCTGGTGAATGTTAATACATTTTCTTAATGTCGTTATGACCGGACCACCGAATGACCGGACCACCGAAAATGGGGGAGAGTTGGAATGCTATTGAAGAAGTGATAGAGTGGTTATGGTCAGGGCAGGATGTCAAGGTCATCACAAAGCCCTTGCTACTGTGTCTCCATCCGAACGAATGAGCATCACTTCTCCTGATATCATCTGGGCAGCGTTTGCTAGGCTGGATGATCATGAATCCTTGTGATACAAAAAAAAGGATACATACGACTGTAGGTTTCTGTTAGGCAACTCCACCCCCTCACTCTATCGTCCTCAAAAATATCCTCGACTATATCCTTGATCCTGCCCCGCTGGCCATAGCTATAACCCAACACTTTGTGTGGGATAAAGTACTTCATCATACCTGTTTGTGAAACCCGCCCCTGCCTTCTCCCAGGAACCACCAGTGTGCAAACACAACGACCAGCCTCCAGATGGATTGCTTTTATTCAAAGATCTTTTGAGGGTTTCTGATAAAAACCTGTTTGTAGTAGCTTCGCCTGACGACAGTGGGGCTTTATGCTCTGACTGTTGTATGTTTCCTCCCCTTGCCTGCATTCCACCTGTATCATTACCTCAGGCAGAGTCGTGATAATCGTACTGACACCTGGCGCAGGATCAAATGAACCGCCGCTCTTTTTATCCCACAGATCCAATGTGACAACCGTGATAAATAAAACTAGTCTACCGGTTTTACCCCAGAGGTAAAATGCGAAAAGTTACCGCTTTAATATCTCTCTGTGTGGTATAATTAAAGCACTCTGTGGCCGATTAACGTAAACACTCGTGATGTGATTCACCTTCCGACGTCTACCCCTCCTGCGTTCGAATACCGAAAAACATTGTAATACTCATTGCATTGCTTCGGCTTGTGTTGGCAACGGTACCCATCATGAGATAGAGAAGAAATTCAGCACAACATCCCAACGTACCTCTTTTTATCAGACGTAGTTCAGGCACACAAGCTGGCAGGCTGCCTTGGTGACCGAGTGTTGAAAGTGTCCGGGATCGTTTTGAAGCTGAGTGCTTTCCCCTCTCCTTGATGGAGTCCAACTTGGCCTGCTGCTAGGGGGGTGGGGGGGGGGGGGGTTGTAAAATGTGCCAGCTTAAGAGCTGACCTGGAATTATGTTGTCACACTCGATGTGTTGAATTCGGCTCTGTGGAGGCTCATTGTGCTGGGAAGCCACACTACCGCACACACGTTGGGAAGAGGCTTAGCGCACTCTGACCCTGCGGGCTGGAGGCCAGGTGAGCCTCATGGGGGAGAGGGGCTGTGGTGCACACACGTTTACCTGCTCACCGTCTGTCTAAGCGAGCGCTCACTCTCCAATCCCACCGTTGCCACGGTGAGATTGGGTAGGCGCTCGCTCAGATGGCGTTCAGAAGAGCTCCCCCCGAGGCTCTCCGCCCGAACACCAACGGTTGGAGCGTATGGAAGCTAATGACGGCCATCCTATCTTTCTGGAACATATGGCAGCATGCGCCCACTACTGCCTGCCTGGTTCTTCATCTGGCGCCCGTGTTCTCTTTGTGTTCGCAGTATCTCTGGAGGTTCAGATCACCCCCAGCCAGGGCGAGATCAGCGTGGGAGAGTCCAAATTCTTCCTGTGTGACGGTAAGGCAATATCAATTTAAAATGGGTTTGTTTGTGTGCACTGAAACACTGAATGAATCCCAGTGTCTGCCGCGGTTCACCAGTATTACAGTTCTGTGTTAGACACGTACTGTTATTGTTTTGGAGGATTTGAATTGATAAAGGAGGGAATAAAATATTAATGTTTAAAGGTAGGCCAGGGCCTTTCCGACCTATTTCCGGTTATCTTTTCATGCCATCCTTCTTCTTTACTCTCGTCCCCTCTCCCTCCCCCCCCGCCTCCTCTCTCCCTCTCTCCCTCCCCCGCCTGCTCACCCACTCCCTATCTTCCCTGCCCCATCTCTCTCCTCTCCCCCTCAAACTCTCCCCTACCTCCTCACCCTCTCATTCACTCTCCATTTCCCCCTCTCCTCCTCTCCTTCTTCCTCCTCCCCATCTCCCTGCCCCTTCTCCCCCTCTCCCTTTCCCACCTTCTCACCCGCTCCCTGCCCCTCTCCCCCTCTCCCTTCCCCACCTCCTCACCCTCCCTCCCTCTCCCCCCTCTCCCTATCTGTGCGTGCAGTCGTGGGCACCGCCACCAAAATCGAGTGGTTTGGCCCCAGTGGGGACCGAATCGAGCAGAACCGGCCAGACATCACGGCCACGACCACCGATGAGAGCTCCAGCACCCTCACGCTCTACAAAGCTGGCACGCACCACGCCGGCACCTACAAGTGCGTGGCCAGGGATGGGGAGCGGCAGGCGGAGGCCACGGTCAACGTGAAGATCTACCGTAAGCCACGCACTGCCTACACCCAAGTATCCCATGTTTCATGAGCCATCTACTGCCTACACCCAAGTATCCCATGTTTCATGAGCCATCTACTGCCTACACCCAAGTATCCCATGTTTCATGAGCCATCTACTGCCTACACCCAAGTATCCATGCTTCATGCGCCATCTACTGCCTACACCCATGTATCCATGTTTCATGAGCCATCTACTGCTACCCCCATGTATCCACGTTTGAGTGAGGCCAGGCCTTCCTTCACTTCAACCATGCATCCACTTTGTAGTCATTCGCCTGTATTTGCCTAGTCTGTGAACCCTGAGTCCGTTTTGTGGGGGCTGATTCCTACTACATAAGAGCGGACATTCTGGGGGGCCCGCAAGGACAGTTACGACTTCTTCTGCGGTTATTTCCACAGTGGCCAGTTTACAGTAGGGTCGGGAGTCTCTTGGCACCTCCCGATTCGATTCGATTCCGATTCAGAGGTCAACGATTTGATTCTAAAACGATTATTGATGCATCTCGAAGCAATTTTCTTTTTGCTTTGCTTTGCTACTCAGTTTGCAAATCACTACCTACTTTCCTACCTTATCTAATATTTTATTAGAGAAAAAGCTTTTGTCACAAAGATGACTTTCTATGAAACTTTCAATGCAATAATCAATGCAGCTTGCATTACAACACACTAGGGAATTAGGTAAAAAATAAACTGATTTATTTATTTTTTCTTTCTAATCTTTCTTTTCTATGTCATTAAAGAAAAAGCTGCTCTTAGTCAATTATATGAATAAGAACTTGTTTGTCGTTCTTTTGTCTGGTTGTGAGTTTGCGTGCATGCTATGCCCAATGGCGTCAGAAGAATCATTTTAAAACTCCTCAAATTATTTCTCTCTGTCGAACAGAATGTTGCCGGAGGCGAACAAATTTAATTCAATTTGTTTTAATATATATATACATTTTCTTATTTTTTTATTCCGATTATTAACTTATCCGAATCGAGACAGAATCGTTCTACACAGAATCGCGATGCATCGAAGAATCTAATATTTTTCCCACCTCTAGTATACAGGGTGTTCATCTGAGACCTTTACAGACACTCTTTACAGATAGCAACAGCTGCCAAAGTTTGTGTTCTGGTCGATCCCACCCTCTGGCGATAGGATTGGTCGAAACAAATACAAATCTAAAGGAAGTGAACATCCCCGTTTCCAAAGGCTTTAGTTGGTCTGCCGTCAGACGTTAGCTGGTCCGCCGTCAGACGTTAGCTGGTCCGCCGTCAGACGTTAGCTGGTCCGCCGTCAGACGTTAGCTGGTCCGCCGTCAGACGTTAGCTGGTCCGCCGTCAGACGTTAGCTGGTCCACCGTCAGACTTTAGCTGCTCTGCCGTCAGATTGTAGCTGGTCCGCCGTCAGACGTTAGCTGGTCCGCCGTCAGACGTTAGCTGGTCCGCCGTCAGACGTTAGCTGGTCCGCCGTTAGACGTTAGCTGGTCCGCCGTCAGACGTCAGCTGGTCCAACGCCAGACTTTAGCTGGTCCACAGCCAGACTTTAGCTGGTGCGCCATCAGATTTTAGCTGGTCCGCCGAAAGACTTTAGCTGGTCCGGCGTCAGACTGTAGATATGAATCAAAAGCCTGATTTGAGAGACATTTATCCAAAGTAGCTTACAGTGAATAGATGATGCATGTCAATAAGCACGCAGGTAAATGGTTGCTCTTCTTGCTCAAGGGTACCCCTACCCATAGCTAGTCCTCAGACGCTTGGGATCGAATCCCGCACCATTTTGTCAGGGAGTCGCACACACTTACAACTAGAGGAAGTAATCCAAGTGTGTATGAACTCACAATGCTCCAACAGCTGGCGTAGGAAAACAAAAACAGGATTGATGAACGAGGGAACATTCTGTTTAAGGTGCACACTGTTTAAGGTGCACAATGCGCGAGAAGCAATTCAGATTTTCTTTCTCTTTGAGCAAAGAACAGAATTTCATGCCGTGGATGTATTCCCACCAGACCATCATGGCTGACTAATAGCACTGCACGTTCAACTTCTTCTGCCGAATTGGCTTTCTGTTGTTGTCAAATTTTCTTTGAAACGTGATCGGTACGGAGATTTCCATTCACAAAGAGTGCATCTCGGAAGAGGGGGGAATGGAGTTGACGAATACTCAGATTTAATTTGAAAAATAACATGTTTATTAAAACGCAATTATTAAAAGATTGATATTTGAAAAAAGTGGAAAACGTTGAAAATCATATTGCTTTTTCTTTGTGGCACAGCTGATTAAAAAAATTTGTCAAGCATCAAATGATAATAGAATTCGAATGACTGCATGGGATATTGACAGTCCATCCATTCATCTCTGAAGAAGCGAATCGTGGCCTCGTTCAAAGCCGCCTCCGTTTCGCTCCTGTCTTTTGCGTTGCTATTGTCAGTGTGCTCACTGACGCTTGAGGAGACCACATGTTTTTGGCACAGCTTAGTTGGTAGAATCCCTTGGATTGGAAAGCCTGTACTGCAACCACGATCAACAATCAGAGGCCGACCTCAGCTGGCCGAGAGCGCCTTTCAAAGCCCTGATTGCTCTTCATTATGTCTTATTGCTCTGCTGTGATTAACAAGCTCTTGATTATCTGAAACTCATAATTCATTTGAAGAATGATAATTAACCGGGCATTCATGTTAGAACCTGTTTTGAGGGCTATGATTGCTTTTTTGGATTTTTCGACATATCGCTTTTGGTTGGACTGTTCAGTGTTCGCTGCTAATTCAACCTCACTCACCGCTAACGACGCCTCCTTGACAGCTAGTGCTACAGCGGGACCCCCTTCATGGGTTTCTTTAGAGGTTCATATCCTGTTTCCAGTGGGATCTCAGGAGTGTTTTCTTTGGTGGGCGGTCGTCTAAATCAACACAACGTGGGCCTCTGAAGTCGATTAGCATCTTTAATGTTAAGATAAAGGCTCTTAATCAATAAACCTGACATTTCTTCAGCGGTGGGCTGAGAAAGTATGCCTATTGAAACCTGCATACTCTCTTCTGCATGGTAAAACCGACATCAGCCTCAGCTCTGCTCCGGTAGAAATGAAATGTTTCTCTTTCATTACGTATGAATGAAAGTATAACAATACAGGAAAATAATCTCATGGACAGTTACCTTTTTTATTATTTAATCAATTTAAGCGGTTCAACTGGGGTTACGCAAGTTTTTTTTTTTGGGATGGCAGGCACACTTGGAGCATTTGAAATTTTAACCGGTGAATCATTTCCCTAATGTCTGGGGGGGGGTACTCATGTATTGCACACAGTTGTATTATACATTGCTTTACTTTTATCAAATTGTATTCCTGCAATCAGAAAGGCCACCCCTAAACCCTGAGTGTTTTTTGTCAGTAATCTTGTACGTAAAGTAACGTTCCCTTCCATCTTCTATACCCCTACCACTTAAACACTTCAAACTTACACTTTACACTTACACTTTAAACTTTACTACACCTCATTCCCTAACCTTACTTATTTTTACTTACCACTGTTTTAGTTTCTCTACTTATTATTAATTTGTTTATTTTATTTGTATTATTATTATTTATTATTGTGATCTATTGATGCTGCTTCATATTTGTACATATTTGTATATATATTTTTATTTGTATTCACCTTTATTTACTTCATCTTGTATGGTCGCTGCTATGTGGCTGTTGAGGAACCATGCAAGCCTGAGTATTCTACTCTTGTGTACAATAGAATGTAATAAAAATAACTCTGACTCGGATTCTTTGCAGAGAAAATCACCTTCACCAACGCGCCGTCACCCCAGGAGTTCAACGAGGGCGACACCGCCATCCTGGTGTGTGATGTCATCAGCACCCCGCCCCCCACGGTGTTCTGGAAGCACAAAGGCTCCCGCATCCAGCCGGAGAAAGACGGTAAGATCGCTGCTCGCTGCGCAGTGCTCGCTGCTCGCTGCTGCCTGCCGCTGTCGTCGCCTGTCCTCCTCTTCAGACCCCGCCCCCTCGGTTGTTTGTTCTTTGTTGTTTGTTGTTTACATGCCGGTAATTCCTCCCCACAGCTCAGCAGGGGGCGCGGGTACGAGCAGAATAACAGTGGGGTTTGGTGAAGAGCCGCAGATGTAGAGCTTCACTGCAGAGGGACGCCTGTTTGTTTGTGGGATTCTCAGCGTTTTCGTGCAGGAAGTTGAAGATGTTAATTTATTTTCGGGATTAGATTGGATTGGATTAGATTATTTTATTTATCCCCCAGGGAGAGGACATTAAGGCGTAAGAGATCAATAAGTGATCACAAAATCCATAATAGAATATAGGCCCTCTTATGAATAATGCAGCTCATCTGCATTGCTCACCAAATCATATTTATACGACGGACTAAAGAAGGAATTGGATCTGGTTGGTTGGAATCTTATGAATATCAAACCTCGGAGTGGCAGGCACATGCCTCGTCTCCAGTTCAGTTGATGGCAATTTGAATTTGAATTGAATTTGCAATCAATGAATGTCGCGATTGACAATTATTCCTAGAAAATGCATGAAAGAAATTGAGGGTATATATAGTTTGCCACTTGGGATGATATTTTTGTTTTTCAAATAAAAAAAAAAAATATATATTATTATTTACGACAGAAAAAAACTGATTCGAAAGTATTTCTAAATTGTAATCATTGCCTACTTATCCTACACTTTATATTCCAATGTCTCTCTTTCTTCATTGCTTTGCAGTAAAATATTAATTGGCTTTGAATGGAGGAGTCTTGTTGAAGTCCCACCCTCTCACCCTTGGCACTGAGCAATATGATTATGTTTGGTGTTTCCGTGGTTATCGGCCGCTTCAAGATAATAACTCCCAGCCATGTGTGGCCTGGTTCACTCCCTCCGATCTCCACACGCCTCTGGTTATTCTGGCCACATCCAGCACTGCAGCAGTGTGTGTGTGTGTGTGTGTGTGTGTGCGTCTCTGTATCTGTGTGTGTGTTCGGGTGTGTGGTTGTCTGTGTGTGTGCGTGTGTGCGTTTATGTTTGTGTGGGTGTGAATGTGGTTGTGTGGGTGAGTGTGGTTGTGGTTTTTTGTGTGTTCGTCTATGTGTGTGTGTATGTGTCTTTCAGTGTGTGGGTGTGTGTGTCTGTGTGTGTGTGCGTGT
Source organism: Gadus morhua (assembly GCF_902167405.1). Taxonomy (NCBI): domain Eukaryota; kingdom Metazoa; phylum Chordata; class Actinopteri; order Gadiformes; family Gadidae; genus Gadus; species Gadus morhua. The sequence goes on from NC_044063.1 coordinate 13,217,120, forward strand.
GTGTGTGTGGTTTTGTGGGTGAGTGTGGTTGTGCATGTGTCTGTGTCCATGTGTGTGTGGGGGTGTGTGTGCGTGTGTGGGGGTGTGTGTGCGTGTGTGTGTCTGCGTCCATGTGTGTGTGGGGGTGTATGCGTGTCTGTGTGTATGTGTGTGTGTCTGTGTCCATGTGTATGTGCGGGTATGTGGGGGTGTGTGTGTGTGTGGGCGGGGCTTCTGGCCTGCTTCAAGTGTTAAAGTGCTGTGTGGTCACCAGCTCGCTGCGAACGCGGGATGAAGGGAGTGTTGTTGCTGGTTGAAGCTGGATAAAGCTGGTTGAAGCTGGCTGTTTTGGGGTGTTTGGAGTGGGTGGGAGGAAGGTGCTCAAACACCACTTTCAGAATGTGTCACTCCATTTGGACTTGCGTGGTTAACATTCAATAGATCCATCTGCTTTGAGCTCCCATTGATCGCCATCAAGAAACAAAAAGACCCGACGCACTTAACAATTCTGAGGGCAGGGATACACGGTGTGTTTGAATAACAGATTGCCAGATGTATAATTAATGTCAGAATCATCCATAATTAAAATGTAACATTTGGAAAATAAAAACAAGAAAAGGCCGAAGGAATCAGACAAATCGAAATGCTAAGATCGGTTTTTCGCGTTGGACGTTTTTCCAAAACATGATTTCCCAAACGGGGTCATGTCTGTGTGTGTGTGAACCCAGCCTCCAGGGATCGGATTTGTCTAAACAAATAAGAAGTTAAAGAGAGTTGACCGCCCCCTTCCCCCAGACTTTAGCTGGTCTTCCCCCAGACTTTAGCTGCTCCGCCGTCAGCCTGTAGATATGAATCTAACGCCTAATCTGTGAGACTAACCTTCATCCATAGCAATTTACAGTGAATACATGATACAGGTCAATAAGCACTCAGGTAAAGGGTTGGCCTGCTCAATCGGCCGTCCGAGAAACGCTCCAACGTGTCCGGGGCTGACCTCACCGGGGTTCTGATGTTCTGCTCTGTGTTCCCCCAGTGCGCTTCAAGGTGCTGGCCAACAACCACCTCCAGATCCGCGGCATCAAGAAGACTGACGAGGGCTCGTACACCTGCGAGGGCCGGCTCATGGCCCGAGGCGAGATCGACATGCGCTTCATCCAGGTCATGGTCAACGGTCAGCCTCCACTCCTCCCCTGCCTCTAACTCGTTGGTTGCTCTTTGGTATGCAGGCGCTCCCCTGGCGGGCGTAAACAGAGGAGGCGCGTGGGTGGCCGTGTGTGGGCCAGGGTTTTTCCCCGTTGATGGTATCTGCTACGAGCTAATGCAGTAAACATCCCTGCTTTTGACCTGAGACATCATGCCTTGAATTCTCTTTCTCTCTCTCTTTCTCTGTCTCTTTATGTCTCTCTCTCTCTCTCTCTCTCTCTCTCTCTCTCTCTCTCTCTCTCTCTCTCTCTCTCTCTCTCTCTCTCTCTCTCTCTCTCTCTCTCTCTCTGTCTCTCTATGTCTCTCTCTCTAACTCTCTCTCTGCCCACCAGTGCTGCCCACCATCCGGGTGTGGCAGACGGAGGTGAACTCCACCGCTGACGTCGGTCAGACCGCCACGCTGACATGCGCCGTCGACGGCTACCCTGAGCCCACCGTGACCTGGACACGGTGAGGAGCACACACACACACACACACACACAAACACACAAACACAAAGACAGACACGTATACAAACGCACATACACACAGGCACACACACACACACACACACAAACACGTGCACACACACAGACACGCATCCAACAAACACATCCCACGCACACACAGACAGACAGCCAACAAACACATCCCACACACACACACACACACACATCCCACACACACAGAGGGTGTCAGAGGTGACACATCACTACAGAAGACCCCCCGACAAGCAATACAAAGCGCGGGCCGTGGTGTTGTGATGCCGTCACAATGGCTGCAGTCAGGCGGTCAGGTGGTCAGCCCAAACACAAAGCCACCGGCGCCAGGTCCAACAGGAGGGTTGCTCTTGTCTACCTGACTCAAGCATGGGGACAAAAGGCTCCTGTCTTTACTGAGATGCTCCGGCCTGCTGTACTACATCTGCTGCCTCCATTGTCTTCTTGCTGCTGGAGTGCAGGGGGGGTGGGGGGGGGATGAAAAGTGGCAATCTGCGCTATTGTGATCACGGTAGGAAGTACAATTATATTTTTAGATGAGTGAAGACATTTATGGAAATGATTCAGATGTTACGAGCCACATGCTTGGCAGTTGGTGTGTGGGAGAGTCAAGTTCAAAGCAGTTAATTGCACTTGTCAGAGTACCTAGTAAAAATAGCGCGCCGATATTCTGAGGTTACTTATCAAATGGATGTGGAAGCTCTTGGTAATGCAAAGCAGACGATCTGTCTCCTTTTTCATCCCTTTCTTCGTTTGGAATTACGCCTGTGATGTAAAATAATATTGAAACCACAATATATTGTGAAGGCATTCCTTTCTTCATAATTCTCCCCAATGTTAAGCTGCCATATCGCACCAAAGACTTTTATCTTGAAAACCAATTACTGGAAATGAGATCATTTGAATAACTATCTCACTATCGTTCCCATTTTCGTAATTTTTCGCCCCCACACTTAGTTTTTTCCCCCCTCATCCTGATCTCTCCCTCATCACAGATCCTTAAGTCTGTTGCTTGTGTTTCTTCACATGAAGCTAAGCCTCTTCTTGAGTCAGGCCTGGACAGCTCAGTGTAAGCATTAGTATATCTCAGGGCTAATGCACTGTCCATCTTCTGCACGGGGCAGAAAAAAAGTTGAAATGTTCCAGATATATATGACATATCGCGTTATGCATTCGCATTATGCTAAAACATCATTTGCTAGTGGAAAAAGCTCAAGCAAACAAGCATTTCATTCCACCTTCACAAACAAAAACCCACCAAACAGACAGAAAGGATCCAGCCTTCAACAGCCATCAGTGCGTCAATCTCATCCTAATTCGGATAATTATCCTCCCGTCGTCGTAGCAACGGGGTGGTCCTGGACGCGGAGGATAAGTACAGCTTCAACGAGGACGGCTCGGAGATGACAATCATGGAGGTGGCCAAGCTGGACGAGGGGGAGTACACCTGCATCGCCCGGAACAAGGCGGGCGAGAGCGACCAGGAGCTCAGCCTCAGGGTGTTCGGTAAGGAGCACGACACACACTGCCCTGTAATCAGTGTATGTAGATGTGCTTCTGTCTCGGACACCGCTTGCACCCGTATTGATACGCTTATTATGCAACAGGCTCTTATCATCTGTTCCCCCCACTGTCCCCCTCGGCCCACTCTCTGCATCTCACATGAGTTTATCTCGGTGGCGATAAAAGAGAAATGTTGGGCCATAACCAAAGTGTTGACCAGGGAGTGCAAACGGTCTCCAAGCACGCGAGCCAGGACACCATAATGTCTAGACATGCATTTGTAATGATTGCTTTTCAGAATGGATGTTTTAATTGTAGTGTAGGTGCGCGTTGGCCGCTGGTCCTGAATGCAGAAGGCACTTATGTAAAGGCCGGGGTTGGGGAGAAGAATGAACAAGGTCCTCGCTAATAGATATAGAATGGAGCGTTGTGCGGTGTGCGTGTGGGCTGTCATTGTGCGGTTCCTGGATTGTGTTTCAGCGCTTTGGGTGCAGGCCAGGGCTTCGTGGCATGAGATTAGCTTTGAACCCGTTTCAGATCCGCGTTCTTCTCCCTCTCATGTCGTTGCTGTCGCCTGGTGGCCCTGGCTTTACGTCCATAATTTAACCACAAAGCTGGGTCTTCTTAACAAATAATAAAACAGGTAATTGTACTCACGATCCGTGTACACATGCGTAGGCTGTTCAAAACAGCCATTGTCTGTATGAAGAAAGTTATTATGTTTCCGAGGTGTCGGGGAGATTAATTGTGTAACCTTTTCGAAAGCCCGCCGTCGCGAAAATAAATGCTCTATCTTTGTTTAATTTGTGTGTAACTGTATGAATACTGAGCAGGTGGTTAGCAACAAAGATGTTTTTGTTGAAGAGCACACAGCCATGTATAGACATGTCTGTGTCTCTATATACTGTATGTGTGTTTATTAGGCTTTTAGTGGGAACAGGGAACTGCAGGCAGTTGATCTGCAGCCCAAGAGTTGGGGAGGCTGCGAGGGTTTTGGGCTTGTTGTGCTTACGGAACGGAACGCAGACATCCCGCTGTGGACTTCATAATAGCTCACTGTTTCAATGTGTTCAAAAGATGTGCAAACATAACAAAAATCTCTTTCACCTCTGCCATAACCATGGAAGATAAACCGGGGGCAGAAATGGCTCACGACGATCATAATCAGTATGAGAATATACGTAACACAACAGTTTTCTGTGCTATGAATTGCTTTAAATTGCTTTAATTTGAGATCGACGGAGGCAACATTAAGTTAACAAGTTACCAGAAGTGCAGGGAGAGCGGCGATCAATAAACACGCAGGAAACGGACCTTGAAATGGAAACAGGAAGCAGAAACGCAGAAGGGGGATAGGTTGTGACGTTGCTTGCTGCTGCTGCCGTGACAACAGATGCTGTGCTTGTGTCTGCACAGTGAAGCCGCGGATCACATACATCGTGAACCAGACCACCTCGGAGATGGAGGACCAGGTGACCCTGACGTGCGAGGCGCTGGGGGACCCCACCCCCAGCATCAACTGGAGCTACGGGGTGCAGGTCTTCAACGAGGGAGAGCAGGTAATGCCTTCGGGGCGAACGCGGCACTCGCCCAACTGCAAATACAAGCAATTACAGCGACAGTGGGCGGCCAGGGGCCATTTGTGGATGTGGCTGATGGCACCGCCACACGGTTTATGTACACACTACTTCTAAATATCATCAAGGTTCACTAAAGTCCCCAAGTTCATATACTACTTCTAATTATCATCAGGGTTTATATAAGGTTACACTCGTTCCTAAATATCATCACGGTTCACTAACAACCCCAGGTTTATACACTACTTCCTTAATATCACCAGGTTTTATATGAGGCTACACTACTTCCTAAATATCCCAAGGGTTTACTAACATCCCAAGGTTTATATACTACTTCCTAAATATCAATACTTCCTAAATATCACAGGTTTATATAAGGCTGTAAGACTTCATAACTATCACAGGTTTATATAAGGCTATACTACTTCCTAAATATCACAGGTTTATATAAGGCTATACTACTTCCTAAATATCACAGGTTTATATCAGACTATCCTTCTTCCTAAATATCACAGGTTTATATAAGGCTATCCTTCTTCCTAAATATCACAGGTTTATATAAGGCTATCCTACTTCCTAAATATCACAGGTTTACATTAGGCCCTACTACTTCCTAAATATCACAGGTTTACGTAAGGCCACACTCTTCTAAATGCACCGCACGTCCTGCTAGCGTAGCTTTGGCTGTAACAGTGTTATTATGAACCATAATTGGAAAATATTGGTTATCTCCAAACTCCTAAAAGACGTGATTGTTTTTCATTCATATTAGCAGTCGTCCATTGACAGACCCAATTATCCAAACGAAGAACAAAGCGAACAATCAATATTGAAGAGACGATATATTTGATTGAATAGAGTGGATTTCTAAAACAAGCCGGATGCAGTGACCAGGACAGGCAGACCTCCAGAATGAAGTCATCGTCGCTGCATGAAGGTTCTGCCAACCTTGCGCTCACAAGCCTGAGAGGATTGTTAATGTTGTTGACTCTGTAACGTTCAGGGCTCGCAGTGCTCCACATGTTTCGATCGCCTACATATGTTCTGTTGGTTTTCTGTATGCATCTGTTGCAAATGAAGCGTCATTTTTCGCGTTCTCCTCATTCCTCCTGAGCGTCACTGACGAAGGAATGAAGGAAAAGGAAAATGACGATCTGATCGGAGGGGCTTGTACCACTGGTCACCCATTCTATGCACTACATCTCTTCCCCTACAGGCGCATCTAAACAGGATCTATCAGGTATGGGAGCTGAGGCACGCAGAAAAGCACGCAGGCAAACGTTTCTCACCGTGTTTCGAAACAGCAAAATCAAGCATTCTTCCCATCTGATCCAAGAGCTTCCTCCTATCTGCCATTAAATCACATCAATCTTCAAAGATGATCTCATCGCAGCATCGATGAGATTTATTTACGCTCGCATGCTCTCCTAATTCGGCCTATTAATTCCCGCTAATCTGGCGCCCGGAACGCCAGCTGTGCGTCTCATCTCTGGAGATGGGAAGGAACCTTCGAACGGGATGAGAACACGATTTGAAAAAGAGCAAAATAGAAAAATAACCCATTTCTGTGTTCCCATCGCTCACCCCCTCCCCCTGTTACTCGTGGTGGCATGCGGTCGTCGGCGCCCTGGCCACGCTCGGCCGGGCCCCGTCTGTGTGTCTGTCCGTCTGTCAACCCCGTCTTAGACGGTCTCCTTGCGCCGCCGTCACGTCACGCCAGGTCTGGGGGGGTGAAAGTCTCATTCTGTCTTTTGGTGTCTGGGCTTTTTCCTTTTCTCCGCCGCCATCTTCACGCCGCTGCTGCATGCATTGTAGAGCAGCCAGGTCTCATCCGTCACAGAACGTGGATGAACTGCATTAGCACTGCCGTCAGCCACGGAGAGAGAGAGGCGAAGCAACAGGGTGTAGGATTGCAGAGATGCCGCTGTTAATTTCTCATTATCAGCGGGATAAATAGATCTCACCTCAGGGATTACTGCGTTTTGCCGTACTCAATTGCTCATCAGGGGATTTGGCCTTGTTCTGAAAACGGATTACTTCAACTTTGAGTGTTGTGCGTAACCGTGCGGTTAGACGCGATTCTGTTTGAATTGGAGCTCGTGAAGGCCGTGTCTTATGTTGAATTCAGCCTTTGTTTTGTGGATGCAGACGAAAAAAATTAAAAATTGCATAATCTGCATTTAAAGTCTATAATTATAATAACACATATACATGTGTTCCATATTTATACGTAATCTTTTAGTTAAGCGTGAGCATCCATGTTTTTCCAACTTCTCCGTCGGTCGGAGACGACACGTTTCCAATTCTGACTTTCGACCTCTGACCGTTAACGAACACAGCATAACACCGCATGTGTGTTCTTTGCCTGTGTAGTAAAGTAGTTAGTCACGTCACGGTATCTGACACATAGACTTGCGTACTCGCCGACACCCGATATAAATTTCCGATACCGCTATCGGTATAGGAGCAGCTCTACCTGATCATCACAGTGGAACGGTTCACCAGTCAGTGATGAAGGGGGGTCTGGGGGTGGCTCACCTCCAGCTGAGCCCGGTGGTTCTGCCCCCGGGATGGTGCTGGGCCTGGGGACTGGGACCAAAGGCCGGGTCAGCCAGGGTTCAACCACCCGGCCTCACCCTGGACAGCGGTCACAGACCCAGCACTGCTCCCCCCGGCATTGCCCCGGCATTGCCCCGGCATCGCCCTGGCAACGCTGTCAGTCCCGGGGCTAACCATTAATAACGCAGTAGAGAGAGAGAGAGAGGGAGGCAGACTGTGATGGCACGTTCCTGTTTTCTCTCCATCTGCTGGCTACCCTATGAGGAATGGTAGTTTACATCCACAGTCTATAGCGGACATTGTTGACACTTTAGCAACTGTTAGTGTCGAAGTGTTGTCGGGTTTTTGTTTGGTGTTTCTGGGGGGTGATGTTTACCATTACTAAGCTGTTTAATCGTCCACAAAATGAGTACGCTTTCCTTGTTTTTCTAATGTCCACCCGGTGCGTGGTGTGGGCTGGTCGTCAGAAGAGGTGTTAGGATGATACAGGCAAAGAGGGGTCTGTGTGTGTGTTTGTGTGTGTGTGTGTCCGCGTGTGTCCGTGTGTATGCGTCATGCCTGCCTGCATGCGTGTGTTAAAATGGGAGCACAATGTGGCGATCCAGGCTAAGGGAATGAAACATTAGCATAGAACCGAATTCAAAAGAAGAGGCACTACTGTACATGCAAGAGGCGACTCACAAAGGGAAGCTTCACAATGGGCTCTTGCATGTGTGGGTGTCTCGCGGCCTGGAATTATGTTTCAATTGGCATAAGTGTGTTAGGCTCTTGTGGTGTTATTGTTGTTGTTTTCACCTCTATAAAAGATAAGTGTCTTTAAAGCAAGCTTCATTAACGCATGGGCGTTGGTGGGCCATTATCGCTTTTCCGCTTTTAATGAATATATTGCACGTCGCTCGTCTAGTTAATTGTGGCTGAAAATAAAAAATTAACTGTTTTATTATCCGCAATTCTTTTATCAACCTAATGAATTTTTTTCTTATTTAAATACTTCTGAATGTGGCGCTTGGTGAAAAGTTTGCCGGCTCCGGTAATCTGGAGTGACGCTGAGAGGGTTATGAGTTATGAGTTTGGGCGGCAGGTTTTGAAGGGATGCGAGTCAATTAAAAGAAATCCAATATTAAAGTGCCGGGTTAATTCTGGGTAATCTCTCTATAAAGTCGTTGTCGGCGTGCACAGTTAGCCTTCAAGTTCCTACCCTCCTCTATATTGCATTAACAAGCTGGCCTCCAAGCAGCCACTCAGAGGAGCTTGATCATTCTGGACTATTTGCCCGGACTATTATGTCATTCGGCAGATGCTTTTACCCAAAAAAAAAGTGCTGAATGCAGGTACCAATCATCAAGGAGCAGGGAGGAGGAGGGTATCTTGGGCGGCGTGTAGCTCAGGAGGAAGAGCAGGCTGGCTTGTAACCGGAAGGTTGCTAGTTCGACCCCCAGGCTGAATGTCGAGGTGTCCCTGAGCAAGACAACTCACCCTAACTGCTCCTGACGAGCTGGCTGTCGCCTTGCGTGGTTGACTCCGCCGGCGGTGTGTCAATGTGTTCATAAATGGGTTTGAGTGGAAGCGCTTGGAGTGGCCACTGGTTAGCGAAGTGCTACATAAATGCAGTCCATATACCATTCACCATCATGCTCAGGGATGCCCATCGCTAGGCTGGAAGCATCGAGTATGGAACCCGCTGCCTTTTGGCGTGGAATTGTACCACCCTAGCCAATACACAGAATCCGCCCCCGGACTAGTAAAATATTACACTCAAGCAACTTGAGACACGATAATGAGATATTGATGTGAGGCGCTAATGCGAAGAGTAAAAACATCATCAGGACGTCAGCCGTCCTGCGGCGGGGGCCCCAGAGGGATGTGTGGCCCTGGGGAGGCCCACTGCGAGGTAAAGCGACGGGCCCATTGTTTGCTGTAAACACAATAGGGGCCCCTCAGCGCCCTGCAGTGGGCCCGCTGAGTTAGTGGTGCTATGATGTGAGGGCTTAATCATCACACCGCCGCTCCGCTCCCCTCGCAATGCTTTCCCCGCCTCCGTTTAATAACACAGGGCGGCTCCAGCGGGCCCTAATCAGTGGTGAGGCCCCGGAGCAGCTCTCTCTGTCTCTCTCTCTCTCTCTCTCTCTCTCTGTCTCTGTCTCTGTCTCTCTCCCTCTCCCTCTCCCTCTCTCTCTCTCTGTCTCTCTCTCTCTCTCTCTCTCTCTCTCTCTCTCTCTCTCTCTCTCTCTCTCTCTCTGTCTCTCTCTCTGTCTCTCTCTCTGTCTCTCTCTCTCTCTCTCCCTCCCTCCCTCCGTCCGTCCGTCTGTCTGTCTGTCTGTCTCTCGGTATCCCCGCTCTATTACCCCCTCTGTGTCTCTTTCTTTCTCTCTCTGTACCCATCCCTCTATTAATTAATTAATTAATTAATTCATTGAATTTATTTAGCGCTTTTCTAGACACTCAAAGACCTGTCTCTCTCTCTTTTTCTCGCTCCATCTGTCTCTCCATCACTTTCTATGTCTCTTTGTCTCTCTCTCTCAGTCTGTCTCTGTTTCCTTGTCTCTGTGTTTCTGTCTCTATCTCTCTTTAGTTTTATCTTTCTCTCTCTGTCCCCACCCTCTCTGTCTCTCTCTCTTTCTCTCCCTTCCCCCCTCCCTCTCTCCCCCCAGTTTGCTACTGTCTCTTTTTATCGTTGTGTATCTTCCTTTTGACTCCGACTCACTGCATGTCAGAGCAGAGGGTAGAGATGGCTGCCCTCCCTCCCTCCCCCCTCCCTCCCTCCCTCCCTCCCCTCAGGGGGAGGAGAGCGTAGTGGAAGTCAGAGTACCACTGGTCGGGAGGGGGGGGGGGGGGGGGGCAGCTCGCCCGCCCATGCATCATCGTAATGTTTCAGGGCATCTTTGCAGACATAATAGTGTAGTGATGTTACTCCCCCACGGCCCCCTCACCGCCCTCCCCCTCCCAACGTCCTCGTCCTCCCACAACCGTCGCGTCGCGCCGCTTCCTCCTCATCGTCTTCCTCGCCGCTCCCCTCTTTATCTTCCTCTCGCCGTCGAGTATGACAGTGACACGCGTCAGCCGCAGCAGGTACAACAGAGGGAGACGGAGAGAGAGAGCGAGCGTCCCGGAAACGACGGGTCGTGAGTGTGAGAGCGCGAGCGTGTGTTTGGGACTGCACCTTTTTTTTTTCCTGGAGGTGGGTATGTTCCGGACTGTTAGGTTCTGCCGCCTGTATTAATTGGGCAGCGGCTCCTGTCTTGCACTATGGGGACACGCCAGCTGCTCTGCTTGTCATCACGCACAGGAACACACGAGCAGACGTGCTCGCTCGCCGCCTCCCTACGACAGCTGCCCCTCCCCCCTTCCTCCCCCTTCCTCCCCCTCCCTCCCTCGCTTCGGCTCGTCGGAGCTTGACTGGAGAAGTTAACAGTCATAGTCGTGAATCACCCCTAGAATATCAATCGGGTGCGGCCTGAGGTTTTGTGTCCGGTTGTCCACTTCTTTTTGAGTTGCGTAAACTAGGCTTTATTCATCGGTGTCTCGTCGTAAAGGTGTTGGATCTCTTTTGGTTCTTGATGTTAATTGAGGTGAAGTCATTTTAGTCGTGACTAGATGCCGTTATATCTCATCTAGCGTTACGTAAACTGTTTTTCGGAAAACGCCTTTATCATTTGAGGTGAAGTCCTTTTAGCCGTGAGTCATTGCCGATATACCTCATCTGGCGTTACGTAAACTGTTTTCGGAAAACGCCTTTATTTATCGGGTTCCTAAACGTGTTAAGCCCAAGCATGTCTGCTGCTGTGAGGAGGAAGTGTGTGTGAGTGGAGCCCTAATGCATACTGTAGCAGGAGTGGAGGGGTAGCTCTCTTGCTCAAGCCTTTATTTAGCGCTCTCCTTAAACGCATAAAGCTATACCCAAGGTTTCGATCTGTGCGGTTCCGCCATTACAAGAGTTGAATTACATTTTAGCGGTGTGGTGATTGATGAGTCTGTATCTTTTTTTTTATTTATATTATTTGTTATGCCGCCGGCTCTCAATAAAAAAGAAGGGTTTGGTGTGTGTGTGTCGGGAACATTAGATGTGAATTTATTGAAAGGTTTATCTAGGTTTTTCCCCAGCTCCCTCCCTTTCGGTTCGCTCGCGTCCACTTCTTGTGTTTTATTGATGTTTACTGAGGGCTGGCTCACGATGAGAGAGGCTGTCAGTCTGTCAATTTGCATGTTCTGCTTGGAGACGTTTCATGTGGGTCATCACGTTTTCATGTGTTTTCGTGTTCTTCTCCTCACCGTCATGAAATCCATAGCATGCCTCATGCAAACTAATTTTGTAGCATGTAGCTGTGTGGGTGTGGGTTTTATCATTTGATCTGATGTTTCCACGAAACATGACAAATGAGGTGATTATTTTGATTATTCAATACCTACTGAGACAAATGGACTTGCGTTATATTTGGATCCTTTTGAAGAATAATATCTCGAGCAAAGATATTATTGATTTAAATCGACATATATAATGACCCTACTATTCACATTGTCAACGGTCTACTGAACATACTTATCCGGCAAATATTTTATATTGATTAAGCTAACATGAGAACATAGGATCAACGATGCAAGGACGTGTTGAAAGGAATTGGCCGATTTGCTACAACCCCAGGTAAAGGCTGAAATTGTTTATGTCCAGATCTAATCTTTGTCCAGTTCCCCTCCTCTAGCGGTGTAGACGGTACTGAAACTGGGCAGTTGGCGCTCAATCGACATCCATTATATCCTAAGCGATTGTTTCGCACTCCCATAGCCGTGTCTCTGTGTGTCACGAAACAAAGATCCAGCTGTGGTGAGCTGCTCAGCACACGCGTGGAACATAATGGACGTCAAATGAGCGGCAACTGCCCAATTTTGGAATGCTTCTACGCCATGAGGGGCTGAATTGAACAAACATCATGGCTGATTTACATCTGGACCCAGACAAGGTCAGCAGTTAACCCGGGGCCTTAGCGAACCAGGACCCATCAGACTCTAAACGTTAGCCACAGGCCGACACATCTGTCTCCACGGACCCAGACTATAGAACATCTGGACATAGTTAGGTGGCCATTCAGCGCCTGCACTGCGGCAGCAGCTCAGGAGATTTAGCGGGTTGACTGGTAACCGTAAGGTTGCTGGTTCGATCCCCGGCTCCTCCTCCTAGAGTGTCGTGGTGTCCCTGAGCAATGGCACCTCACCCTAACTGCTCCCGATGAGCTGGCTGTCGGGTGCCAAATATCGGGTGAATGATAGGCAATATTGTAAAGCACTTTGAGTGGCCACTGGTTAGAAAAGCGCTCTATAAATGCAGTCCACTTACCATTTACTGCAAATAAATGAAGACTACCTTGCGGTGACATCACCTTCTGTTCTTCATGGGGCAACAATAAAGCGTCTTAACAACAAGCCAGCCTTGTGACATCACCGTCTCGAAGCCAGGCGAGCAGGAACCCTGTTACTGTACCGTCCACAAAAGATGGCGTGTAATAATCTTGAGTCATCTCGTCTCAACCGTCCCGGAGACTGACAATGGCGGTCTTGTTTGTGCGCTTCATGGCTCAACGCGTGACGCCCAAATGCCGACGCACTTGTCACAACATCTGTTTAAAATGCAAGCCGCTGATGGCGAAGCTGTCGGAGAAAAAGGCTTGTGTATGACTCTCTCTGAAACCCAACACGGCACCCATGCACCAATAAATTAGACTGCTGCTTAGAAACAATCCACATTGAAGCCGCAGTAGCAAGCAATATATAGCCCACATAAAATACATGAAGTGTCTGTCGTGGAAATCGACTCAAAATCCCCAGTAGTGTTTTTTTCATCCCCTTCAAAACGGATGTGATGTTCAGTAAAAATTGCCGAATCACTTAAATATCAGTAGACCTTTGATGATTGAATTGGTAATGAACGGGTGGCACACCTGCTGTGTTGAACCAGAGCCACTCTGTCGATGGATGAGGGCTCCTCTCTATAGGATTGTTCTGCTGTTTTTTATTTCTTTGTTGTTCTGTCTCTGTCCTCCACAGGCGTCGTGGACTCGGCCTGAACAACACAAGGTATCGCTTCTCTAAATGCATGACTTTATCCAAACACCAATCCTTTTTCAAGGCACAGCTGGAAAGTCCAATTCCACAGAAGGGTACAGACTACACAAAGTAAAACTGGCACTTGGACTTTTGCAATACAAGTCCAACTGCTAGTTATTTATATATATATAGATATGATATAAATGGATATATCGATCTCTATATATATATATAAAGCTATAATATTAGACCATATTTTACGATGTCAAGCTCTACTGTTCACCAGTTTCATTGCACCAGGAGACTGTTTAAATAGGTGCAAAATCAGACTATTTAAATATCGTATTTCACCCCGCATTTAAAACCGATTATAATATTTTTCTTGGATTTTTGACTTTTCCATTATTTTTCTCCATTCTGGGGGATAAGTATGGAGGAGACAGCGCTGATACCCACCATCTACCATAATCCACAGCTCCAGCAGCACATTTGAATACCTGACATTCGTCACTCACCGCTGACGTGGGTCGCAGTACAGGCAAATTAAGTGGATCCCCTCTGAGCACAATAGGCTCTAATATTCAGCAGGAGGGAGAATTATGAACATGTTTCCTTGCCTGTGTATAAAAACACTCACTCTGTGCTTGATTCATACGCAACAAAAGAAGAAAATACATTGAACCCCGAGTGTCAAAATAAGTTGGAAGTTCGGAGGAGGGGGGAGGAGGAGGGAGGAGGAGGGAGACTGTACCAAAGTGCAGTTAAATGTCCCCCCTGTTTTTTTCCGCTCTCCCATTCCGAGAATCCCGCTCCCCCTCTACTCAGGGGCCTGGGGCGTAGGACGTGATGGAGGGTCCCCCCGCTATCAGTTGGTTCTGATTTATTGGAGCGGCTCGCCGTGAAGAATGTCCTGTTAGCCCGCCTTTTGTTCTCCCGCCGTGTCTCATCTGTTCCGCTGCCAGCCGCCGTACTCGTGCAGAGTGGTTCGATTCCCGCTTTTACGGCCGGCAGAAACAACAAATAAAAACGCAAGTCAAAATCGCCAAATGGTTTTTCCGAGGCCGGCCAAAAAACGACAGCAGCGTTGCATTATTCATCGAACCCCCCCCCCCCCCCCCCCCCACCGCCGAGAGACTCGTATTCACCATTAACGAACCTGTTGACATTATATTGCATATATTATTAGTACTGTGCATTAATATGACGTGGTTTTGGTTCCCATTATGTCGTAGACGCTACGCGACGGCCTGTAAGATCTGCACTACACATTAACGACTGGCTATCTGTAAGGGTGATTGTTATGCATGCAATGGATAGTCAACAGAATGCATTGTTATTCCTATGCCTTTGGGGGCACTCTACGGCCCCTGTTAAGTGTAACATTATTCTACCACTAGTAAATCCGACTTAAAGAGGATATCAACGACGATATCTCGACGTCTCAACGTTGTGTCACTACGTTACTAACAAGTTATCCTTACATTATATAACGAACCTAGTGATGTAGTGAATGGGGATAATGGCTGAACTGTTGACCCCCTCTCTCTACAAAGGAACCCCCGCTGTATTGTACAGAGCTGAGGATGTGTAGCGACCAGGAGGGAGGGGGAGGGGGGACCACTGTCTTGTGTTGTCCGCGGATCAGGGCCTGGTATTCAGAGGCAGCGCCCCCTGTTGGGGACAGCCCCCGGCAGAACAGAAGCTCTGCAGACCCGGATCAGAATATTAAAGTTGAAGCAAGGGACTGGTGTTGCGTAAGCGTTTCCCAGGTCCCACTGCGCGGCAGTGTCCTGCATAATTGATAAGCCCAGACATGCTTTTTGTCTATTCAGTATGCCATGTTACACTAATGAGGATTTCTCTTCAGCGCGGAATAGGCAACTTTTTTATGTATCGTATTTAATATGTGCTGAAGCAAGCCGTGTCATTCAGTTTAGGTCTGCACTTTGAATCAAAGCCACGCAGAAACCAAGCGTACGGGATGCAGGGAGAGCAGAGTTAGAGCACCTCAGCGTCTCGCGTGTGAACTCAGAACCGGCGGGGCTTTTGATCGTCAGTGGCTCGTTTCAACCGCGCTCCGAAGGTGGTCCCGGTGCCACTCTTACGAGGGCGCGGCGGAGCGTGGTGGCGTCGAGCAACTTGTGCTTCAGATTCAGAAGGAACTTGTTTTGGTGCTTTTGTTTGTAAAGTATGTATGAGTCAAAGAGGGGTTTCAGACCATCGCCTCCTTATCATCGGCATGGAAACGGTGGCTGTGTTCTAGAGGCGATTATTTTCAAATACCCTGACAATCACAGGCCATGCCGGATGCGGTGACCGTAATTTACACCCTGGCGGCAATAATAAACCACCAAGACTACCCAAGTTGTCTGTGGGGGGGGGGGTCTGCAGCGCTGTTCTCCGTGTGGTCTGATTAAGAATTGAGGATCAGTTAACACCAGCACCAGGGCACTGCGTGTCACATGTCATCTGGTGACAAAGGCCCCTGAACCCGGAGCTGGGGGTGATGGGACAGTTGTTTGTTGTGCTTGTAGCGCGGCCGATCGCGTTCCCCCAGCAGGTAACTGGAGAGGGTCGGGGTCTGGCCACTTAAGTCATTAGCCGGCTCTCTCTCATGCCGGGCCTGTTGCAGCTTTTTTATTTTTTGAGAGCTTGTGTGTGACTTTCTGTTACACAATCCCAAAGCAAAGGCAAGCTGTGAAGGAGGAAGCAGGCAGTCATGGGTTCTGAAGTAGCAGTACTCGAGCCAGCTAGTGCAGCTTATTACTTTGGAACAAAAACACATTTAGGAAGTCTGTTCTTCTTATACTTATTTCTTCTTCTTCTTCTTCTTCTTCTTCTTCTCCTTCTTCTTCTTCTTCTTCTTCTTCTTCTTCTTCTTCTTCTTCTCCTTCTTCTTCTTCTTCTTCTTCTTCTTCTTCTTCTTCTTCTTCTTCTTTTCCATGGGATCAGCTACAGCCGTGTTGTAAACCTAAGACAAATGATCAGTCAATTCATGACACCTGCCACTCACCTGTCTTCAAGTCCTCTTCCGATCCCCCCCTCCCCATCGCCTTCCCACAGACAAACCCCCTCAGCGGTGTGATTCAATGTGAAGTGAACAAACTGCTAAAAGCAAAGCAGGAGATGGGGGGGGGGGCTCTGCACGTCACCGACGCCGTGTTCATCCCCCTGAGACGTGTGAGTCAGCTGCGGCGGCGCCAACTGAACATCCGTGTCCCGGGCGTGTGAAGTCGTGAGCCCGTTGTGTGAAAAGCCTGAGCGCCGCCCTCGCCCGCTTTCTTCAATCAATTATTGACGAACCCCCCCCCCCTCACCCCCACCCCCACCGCCACATTACCACATCAAACCCTCCACGGAGCGCTGCCTTCACAGAGGAGTGCGGTGGTTCCATTCATGGAATAATGCCGATTGATTAAGTGGGTGTTTTGTACCGATGCATTCTTGTGGATTTTTACAAAGACATCCCAGTGCTGCGCTTGGTGGTTGCCATGAAGACATCACTGTTGTGTCGTCGTGTTGCTGACAGACTCGCTGCGTACACACCCAGCCGCCCCCTCGTCTGTTTCACTGTGATTCCCAACCAGCACGGGATATTTTAGACTAGTTTTAATCGTGTTCGACCAATCTGTCACACATGGGCAAAGTGAAAGTGCAAGTGAAAGTGAAACAGAAAGTTAAACAGAAAGTGACACAGAAAGTGAAACAGAAAGTGAAAGTGAAACAGACAGTGAAACTGAAAGAGAAACTGAAAGTGAAAGTTGAAATGGCTCCGGTGTTTGTTGTGATCCCCGCTCCCTCTCCCCCCCCCTCCAGAGCACCGACGGCACCGTGGTGGTTAGGAGCGACGCGCGGGTCTCCTCGCTCACAGTCAAGAACGTCAAGTACACAGACGCCGGCCAGTACCTCTGCACCGCCCGCAACTCCATCGGCGAGGACGCCCAGCCCGCCCACCTGGAGGTCCTCTGTGAGTAGCCTCCCGTCCGTCCTCAACCTAATTACAATTAGGGCATTTAGCAGACGCTTTTATCCAAGGTGACTTACACCGGTTAATACACACTATTGACACACCGACGGCAGAGTCAACCATGCAAGGCGACATCCAGCTCGTCAGGAGAAGTTAGGGTTAACTATCTTGCTCAGGGACATATCAACACAGCTAGGAGGAGCCGGGGATTGAACTAGCAACCTTTCGGTTACAAGACAACTGCTCTACCTCATCAGCTTAGCCAACCCCTCCCTCCCCCCTATTCAATGCCCCCACACACCTCGTAAGAGATAAAAGCGTCTGCTAAATGCCCTGAATCTAAATGAAAATGCGAATGTCTGAAATGTCGTTTAACTCCGACAGGTCGTAAGGATAAGTTTACAA
This sequence comes from Gadus morhua, assembly GCF_902167405.1. Lineage (NCBI taxonomy): Eukaryota > Metazoa > Chordata > Actinopteri > Gadiformes > Gadidae > Gadus > Gadus morhua. The sequence continues at coordinate 13,234,828 of NC_044063.1, forward strand.
GCGTTATCGTTTACGAGCGCCTTTTTACCTGTTTACGTTTATTCTTATCCCCCCCCCCCTGTAGATGCGCCCAAGATCCAGGGGGTTCTGGCCATGTATACATGGGAGGGCAACGCGGTCAACCTGAGCTGCGAGGTGCAGGCCAACCCCAGCGAGGTGACTCTGGTGTGGCTGCGGGATGGCCAGCAGCTGCCCGGCGCCAACACCAGCAACATCAAGATCTTCCAGAACCTTGCAGCCAGCTTCCTGGAGGTAGGCTGGGGTTGGTGCTGCGTGTATGGATGTGTGTAACGCGGACGCACGTGGAATCACTCCAAGGGAAGTAACTTGAAAGAACAAACGCACCGACAAATGCACTCTCGCGCTCAAGCGAAAACACGGCAGTCTGTGCACTCAATCCCAAACGCGAGCACGCATGCATACATTCATCTATGCAAACATATATACATGGATGCATAGATACATAGATACATACATACAGGGACATATCATACATACATACATACATAAACCTCTGGGGTTTGATTCACCCACCCACCCAATCAGGAAATTCTGTACACACAATCACAAACGCACACATAGTACATTCGTACACACATACGTACGTACGTACATACATACATATACAGGCAGACCCAGACATACATATACTATCTCTGTTTGGATTCACCTACAAATCACTGAAGTCTGTGCACACCACCACACCCAAACACAGCCACACACACACACCTGTTCTCTGTGTCTCCCACAAAAACACAAAAGTCTGTACTCACCGCCACACACATACACAAATAAAACCCACCCCAGGACATCAAGATTTTATGAGTACATTCATGGAGTGGAGGGTGTTTTCCGTACCCCCGTTGTGAAGGCAGAGGAGTGCGGTGAATAATTAAAAAGCAGGAAAGAGCTGGGAAGGAATAAAAATAGAGCACTCTAATGGACAGATGAGAGGCAGAAGGTCAGGGCAGCCGTCCGCCGGTTTGTTTGTGTTTTGTTCGGTCAGACACCGGGGAGCACATCGATCGCGGGTTCTCACGTTCTCGTTCACGGCTCCTCCTCTCACGCAGACTCTCTCTCTGCTCCTTGTCCCCCCACCCCCCACCCCCCCCCTCTCCGACCAGGTGACCCCCACCTCGGAGAACGACTACGGGAGCTACAACTGCTCCGCCTCCAACGACCTGGGCACCGAGTCCAAGGAGTTCCTGCTCATCCAGGCCGGTCAGTCCCAAACCCTGACCCGACACCGCCACAACACCCCGCCTCCACCCAGCCCGGTCATCGGTTCCTCCTCCCCCCCACACAGAAAATCAGTGTCTGCCGGTCTAACCGGAACACAACCTCTCCCGTGATCGCTCTGAATAAAGTATCATCTTTGTAAACGAGCGACACGAGGGACGGGAAGCGATGGAGGATGACGAGAGTAGTGTCACTCTTTGTTCGACCGGACCAGCTGTTCATTATCCCGTCGACCCCTTTTATGTCTTCTCTCTTTATGAGTTTCAGCTCGATTCCCGTCGTAAAAACCCGCTCTTCGGTGGGGAGCGTTCGCAGGTGCTTTTAGTCGTTTTAGTCGTCCTCTTTAGCACCTAGATGTTGTCTTAATTCACCATTATAGAGCCCGGTCTCGCTCGGCCGCAGCCTGTCCAACCACTCCGCAGAGCTCCGCCGGAGCGCTGGTTGCTGGCTGTCCCCTCTTAAGACCTGACACCTCGTGCCCTTATCAGTCGGCAGTAACAACCGGCGAAGCCGCGGTTTCGGTCCGAGCTTTAGTGTCTCCCGAGAAGACTGTAGATCAGTTGCAGAGATGAGGAGGGGAGAGGGACGCCAGGCCCTGTTTGTCACGTTGCAGTGCGTTTGCTGAGGTTGTGGTGAGGTGCACCGGCACGTTAAGGAGAGAACAGAACCGTAGATAAAGGGAGGCTGACGTCCTGTGATCTTAGGATCAAACCCGGGCTATTAAAAGCCACTCCGTGGAGCCCGGGCTGTGGTGCGGCAGAATGCATTGTGGAGCCACTGGCAGTAAACCGACGGCTCAATTTAAGTTTTCACGTTTTTCCATAAATAATAATCACAGTGTTTTATTAATGTTTATTCAGGATTTTAATGCTGAACATTAACTATAGCGTGTGATGTTATTCTTCATTATTTATGATGATTTTTTTTCACAAGACAAGATGGACATTATTCATCCCGGATGGAAAATTCGGGTTGAAACCTAATTATAATCATTATTAATCACTGAGTAATCTACCACAAATCACGATGCTTATTAATCACAAACGATTTCAATGATTTCCCTGAATGAATAACGAGAGTACTGTAGCTCCCTTCTAACATGTAGCCATGTAGCTCAATGCTAACATGTAGCCATGTAGCTCAATGCTAACATGTAGCCATGTAGCTCCATGCTAACATGTAGCCATGTTGCTCCATGCTAACATGTAGCCATGTAGCTCCCTGCTAACATGTAGCCATGTAGCTCCGTGCTAACATGTACCCGTGTTAGCTAGCGCCCCACATTAGCATCACATTGTTTTTCCGCTATCTTAGCGTTAGCATCACTCTCTCTCCTCGCCCTCCAGACGTTCCCTCCGCCCCCACCCTTGGCCTGATGGAGCCCTTCTCCAGCACGGCCCGGATCCAGCTGATGGAGCCCGAGGCCACCGGGGGGGTGCCGGTCCTCAGGTACAAGGCGGAGTGGAGACCCCAGGGCCAGGGGACATGGGCCCAGCAGACCTACGAGCTCCCGGAAGGTGCGTGGAGGGAGGGATTGGGGGGGGGGCTGGATGGATGGTGGAGGTCCCATCATTAGGTCCCGTTGGCACATACATACACGCATAAAGAAACACACACACACACACACACACACACACACACACACACACACACACACACACACACACACACACACACACACACACACACACACACACATACGAACACACACACACACACACACACATACATAGACATACAGACACACACACACACACACACACAAACACACACACACACACACACACACACACACACACACACACACACATACACACACACATACACATACAGACACACAAACACATATACAGACACACAAACCTATACATACATGCAAACATACATACACAAACACACATATACATACAGACACACAAATACATATACATATAGACACACGCACACACACACACACACACACACACACACGCAAACGCACACACACATTTTTGTAGTCATACGCAGACAGCCATGTTAGTTTTGTGTATTTATATTTATTTAAATCAGTGCATTGCAGCCAGCTGGCGTGGTAAGGCGTCCTCGTCCCCCCACTGTAGTTTTTTCTTTTTCTTTCTTTAAAGGCGTCTGTCATTGCTGGGAACGCATTCGCCCTGCTTTGGTAACCGGCTGTTTCGCCTACATCTCAGGAACACGGATGTTTGTTCCTTTACGATGAGGCATTGCATATGCATCCATATTCATGTAACCATCCTAAAACTTTATTTAATCAAGCCATACAAAACAAGGTGTTCAAACGGAAAGCAAGCTTTGAAAACGTGCCGGAATGTGCCGATGAGATAACTACTTGTTTATAGATTTAGTGTTAGCAGCAGTCCTGTTTGTCTTGTGCTGCAGTACCAGCAGCCACCATCTGAGGCAGCGTGGCGCTGGTGTGCTGTGTTACAGGTTCTCTCAGCGAGGTGACCATCGACAACCTGAAGCCGGAGACCAGCTACGAGGTCAAGGTGTCCGCCGTCAACGGCAAGGGGGAGGGAGAGAGCAGCCCCACGGCCCTGTTCAAAACCAAGCCTGTCCGTAAGTCTGCTGCTGCATCACCACCCACCCGTCCGTCCGTCCGTCTGCACTATGAACTCACACACACACACACACGCGGGCCCCCACCCCCACCCCGCTGTTCACCCAAGCACCCGACCACGGCCCCCCCACCCCGCTGTTATCTCCAACAGAGAGCTGCACCCCAAGAACCGCCTTTGACACTATAAACACTCACACTCGCACACACACACACACACACACACACACACACACACACACACACACACACACACACACACACACACACAGACACAGACACAGACACACACACACACACACACACACACACACACACACACACACGTGTACTCATACTCAGATAACCATGCTGTTATCTTCAATTCAGAGTCTTCTGCACCCCAAGGACCCGACCACTATCGACACTATGAACACTCAGACACACATATGCAAACATACACACATCACACACAAACACACAAACACATACACATTTGTCTGGTCATACTCAGACAACCATGCCGTTATCTTCCAGGCTGAGACTTCTGCCCCCCCAAGAACCAACATCGACACTATAAACACACACACACACACATACACACACACACACACACACAAACACACACACACACACACACTCTCTCTTCCCGCAGACCAGCCGCTGTCCGCTTCAAGTCAGACACTTCTGCACCCCAAGAAACCACCGCCAACACAAACAAACCCACACACTCACACGCACACTCACACGAACGTGACCCAACACACACAGCCAAACACACACCCCCATACGATGCACGACGTGGCGTGATGTATCGTCCTCCCAGCTGCCGTGTCCACGCCGTCACTCCTCCCTCTGTTATTACCCAAGAAGCTGCGCTTTCAGCAGATGACTCAGGAAGCACCGCTCCGCTATTGATTCCTGAGAGCTCGGCGCGAAACAGGCCGCCGTCTCTTCGACGCTTCTCACACCCTGATGAGGCCCATGATGGCTCACACGGCGAGCAAATTGGTCGCTTTTCCCCAAAGTGGCTGTTGAGATCTCCCCGGAAGACGGGCCTTGCAAATGTGTCCATTTGGTGTATTTTTTGGGTTGAAAATTGCAGCAGGAAGCACTATTCATAATTTGCCGTACTGGATTTTCGGCCACGTGTTATTAATTCACGGGGGGTCACCGTGAGGCCAGTAGCGGTTGTTATTGATGAGCGATTCACCGTTGATGCATTCGACTGTGTTCAGTTGCGGTCAGATTACCGCTTACGCTAACTGATAGCACATCCTGGCTAGTCCTACTGTAGTGTTATCAATTCATGTACCACTTACATTTTGGCCTCAAAAACACTTTTGACACAGAGACCGAATAGGATACCATGATTAACGTTTGGTACATTTTGACCAAAAAACGTTAGCAAATCACTAATAAACGAATGGAGATGGAGCAGTTACTGGAAGGTACCTCTGCTTCCAACCTCTTGATAGTTAGGTGAGGCATTTGTTAGTTTTTAGCGCCCTCTGTTGGTGAGGCTGCTTGCTACCATGCTAGGATACAACAAAGTCAAGTAAACACAGTGAGTACTGAAAAAATGTCCTGTGTATTTCAGTTCATTCATCACATCTTATGTTCTATGCTTTATTTCTCTGATTTATCAATCAGGTTATACACTCTCAAGTAAGTGATCTGCTTTAATAGGAGTACTAGTTTCACTCTAGAATCGCTTGTAGATTCCTTAGTCCTAATTTTATTCTACTGCTTGTAGATGTCCTAGTTTTAATCTAGAGCTGTTTGTAGATTCCTTAGTCCTAGTTGTATTAGTCGCTTGTAGATTCCTTATTCCTACTTTTAATCTAGAGCTGCTTTTGGATTCCTTATTCCTAGTTTTAATCTAGAGTTGTTTGTAAATTCCTTAGTCCTACTTTTAATCTACAGCTGCTTTTACATAGAATTTCAAGTGAATGAATCCATAACATAATTAACGCAAAAACAATCCATCATTGATAACAATATATGAAATGGCATTCATATCTTATTATGTTATCGCAAGCGGGCATTGATGGAGGAGAGAACACATTTTTCTGTGGCGAAAACAACAACCTCACAATCTCACAACCAAACCATCAGTTTTTTTTGGACATCAATGATCCTGTAGCTTAATTACAGTGTTGCAGCTTGAGGTATGAGGACTCAAGATGGCCCTGATGATAACCACATAGATCTTCTAATCTTCTACCAACGTTTGTTTGTTTTCCGTGCTCGCTTTCAGAGAAGTACCACTTCTGAAGAATGCCTGCCGCTGATTAGCACAGCAACAGATGGGCAAAAAAATTACATCTTGTCAAAAGTTAACTTCGAGAGAGAAGTTAATTCGATTTAGTTTGTTTGGCTGACACATATTTCAAAAAAAAATATGAATGCTAAAAGTCTTGCTGAGGCCATTTCAAAACAAACATTTCAACAACCTTTCATTTAGTCGTTTTGTGTGTGACAGTGTTTTCCTAGCTGTAGAGATCATTAAAAATAATGATAGTCACTGTTTAGTAAAACAGAACGCCAACATATATGGCACGACATGCGTTTAGCAGGAGAACAGTGCTAATCGTTAAGTACATATCTTGAACAAACATGTAGAGATTAGGCATTGTTTATTCAAAAATGCATTTGTCAGTGTTGATGTCATTTCTCTCATGTTCCTAGACGGAATGTTTCATTTTACCACCGAGGAAACAGGTTTGTTGTTCACAGCTAGCGTAGCATAATAGCTCCTCCTAGCACCGTCATACCATCATGCTAGCCGCTTGTTGTAGTAGCCGCCCCCCCCCATACCCCCCCCCCCCCCCCATAGTCCAACTCAAAAGATTGAAAATCACGACACCACCAACTAACCCCTCTCGCAGACGCTGATAATAAAATATGTTCCATTGGCGTTTTATTAAGCTCAAATATGTGTCTGGACGGGTTGATTAAAGACATCACTTCTACCGTGATTTGATTTGAAAATGCTGCAGTCCTGTAGAATTACTAGCCGCCGTTGAAACAGACAGTGGAAATGATGGCTCTCCTCTCCTCCCCTCCCTCCTAATTCAACTGTGTTTAATATCAGTTGGGAGGAGGGAGGTGGGATCTGGGCCCGGGGGGGAAGCCTGGGTTATAAGTAATAAATCCACTTCTTCGGTTAAGATAGGTGGGGAGCCTGAAGCCTTTATCCGCTGTCTGCGTCTTCGTCTGGCCCAGAGTCCGTCTCCTCTCCATCTCAGCGCCATAGACCCCCTTGTGTTGTTCACGTTTTCCCTTTTGCTTTCGGTTTAAACTGTTTTCCTGTTTAAACTTCTCTGCATGTCTTTTTAACTGTTTTATTGTCCATTCATCCCCCCTTTCATTCACCTCCGACCACTTTCCGTTCCACCCATCACATCTCCCGGTCTTCCACCACTCGCCGCAGAAGGTAACTTCCCCTGAGAAGAGGAATCCTCCCGTCCGTCAGAGAGTCTTAACGTCAACGCCAGCCCACGCACTAAATCCTCTGCACTCACCCTGTTCCCTTCAAACCCGGCATGCTGTTAACACGGCACTGTAGACGACAGCGTCTGCGTTTAGGCCTGGGTGTGGGTTTAATGGAAGTTTAAGTGGACGGCATTACCTGAATTGTAAACCAGCTACTTCGCTCCTCCAGTCAGAATTACTAGAGCTATTATTCATTCGATTAATTATTGATCGTACAATAAACCTGATCGTCCACCGCCCTTACCTGACATTTAATACTTTTCTCATTATTCTTATTTGTGTTACCGCAAGAGAAACACGACCGCAGCCTACACTCAGTTCCTGTATGTGTTCATCCCCCTGTATTGTTCTTCATGTGTGTGTGCTGTGTGCGAATGATAAACAAGCTAAAGCAGCTCACCGAGGCTACATGTCTTTTAAGAGTAGGTAACACCCCAAAACACTTTTTTTCAGTAGAGAACGGATCCACGTGGGTCTCAGAGAACTAACTAAAGTCTTGGAGAACATTGCCTTGTTATTTATCACTAAACTTATAAAGTTGTTAAACTGTGAGAAAACGTTCCAAAAACGCCTTTCCGCAAGGTGCTGGCTTTCTATTGGCTGTTCACCCTGGCTCCAGCGATTGTGTAACTTGGGTTTGACAGCGTTTGACAATCCCTCGCTCTCGCTCCTGGGGAACCCAAACTGTCGGTTTCCTAGAACTTTTACAGCACTCTCCCGACGACTCCGATCACATTTTTTTAAAACTCGTAGGCAGACATTCCCCTGCTAAAACATTGTGTTTTTAAGTAGCCTTTAAAATGAATCTCTTTCCTGTGTGGTCGCTGGCTTCCATCGCTGGCATCACACGCGGAGCGGCTGCGCATTCGTTCCAGTAAGACTAAATGTTCTCAAACTGCAAAAAAACAACAGCATTGAACGCATGAGTCAACATCGTGAGTCACACCGACAACTCATCTATTTACATCTAATTCCTCGGATCACACTCCTATTTAAATATCCCAGAGAATTTCAAGAGATCCAACGCTGTCACAACAGTCCTGCCCTGGCCCTGCTGCTTGATTGTCGGTTGGCAGTTCAATGCCCGAGGAACGCTGAGAGGCACGCACTTCACGTAAAGACTCTTGAGCAGACTCTGCTAATTAGTCTACCTGAGCCCTGGTATCTAAAGGAAGATGAAACAGCATGCAGTTCTTAAAGGATTTACCCAAATAAAAATAAAGAGAGAGAGAGAGAGAGAGAGAGAGAGAGAGAGAGAGAGAGAGAGAGAGAGAGAGAGAGAGAGAGAGAGAGAGAGAGAGAGAGAGAGAGAGAGAGAGAGAGAGAGAGAGAGAGAGAGAGCACACTCCCCCTCCTTACCAAATGGGAAACTTTACTTTTCAACTGACTTTTTTGTCTATTAATTCCTCCGTTTTCAATGTACAGGTTCATCCATCTCCAACCCTCATCTCGGCACAAAAAGACTAACCTGCCTCCTAGCACTTAATCTTTTTACTTTCATCTATTTATTTAATTATTTTCCTCTAATGATACCCCCTCATCGCCCCCCCCCCCCCCTCTTGTCTGGGTCCTCTCTGTGTGCTCCCAGGGAAACCCAACCCCCCTAAGTTGGAGGGCTCCCCCCGGCCCAAAGGAAACTCCTTCAGGGTCAAATGGATCAAACAGGACGACGGGGGATCCCCCATCCTGCACTACCTGATCCGCTTCCGGCCGGTGAGTACCCCCCCCCCCACACCCCGTACTCAAATATAAAGCATATGTACATACACTATTACGACGACAGATAATGTAATTTGATTCACTTCGTTTGGTATCCTTGTGCGATCGTAATTTTTTTATAAGCCCGATAGAGCTACTGTCATTTCACTCACTTTATTTTATTTTTATTGATGTTTGATTTTTACGTGCGCTGCTGCTGCCGCTGTTACAACGTCGTTCTGCCCTCGGGCGAAGCTAAGCCCCCATTAAACCAAACCGAACGGAAACCCCACCCCTTGAGCAGGGTGCACGGTTCCACCCTATCACATGGACCGGCCTGATGGTGTTCAGCGGAAGACTGGGTGGCCACGCCCATTCTGCCGGCGATTTGAGTTCGCCCTGTAGAAGGCTCTGGAGAAGAGCAATTCATTTCTTTCCAGTTTCGATAAGTGTTTGCGGGAGCCAACCACCAAGCTGGCTTCTCTCCCCACGGCGCGCTATTGGCTGGTTTAACACAATGATGACAGGGAAGCCACGGCAAGCAGCCAATTGTGTACAGAGTAATTTGAACTAGGCCTGTTGATCACGCCTCTTGTGCTGAAGAAATTGACAGCAGCTTCCCCAGACCAAGCTCAATCTACGATTGAGCTTGGTCTGGCAATAGCCAGGCTTGTTCAGCATCCCTCCAGCTAGGGCTGCTCGATTATGGGGAAAAATCATAATCAGGATTATTTTGGTCAATATTTAAATCACGATTATTCAAACGATTATTGATGAGTTTGAAAACATGATGTATTTATTCAGTATGTCTCTCCCAAAAAACACTTTGTAACTGAGGCGTTTGAAATTTTGCTTTAAAAAAATACACTAAATGGTCAAATAGAAAATGTTCAAATCTAAAGTAATGTACAGATATGTATCCAGCTGTTCTTTCTATAAAACATTTAGTTTTGTGATTGTTTGACGCTAAAATCAAATTCGCGTAAAAAATTTGATTAATCGCCCAGCCCTACCTCCGGCCCGTCTCTGATTTGTCGGTTCTGGTCATGCGCCCACAGAAGCAGACGTCGGATTGGAACCCCGAGATGCAGCTGCCCAGCGCCAGCGAGCACGTGCTGCTGACGGGGCTGCGCTGGGACACAGAGTACGAGGTGCTGGTGGTGGCCGAGAACCAGAAGGGGAAGTCCCAGCCCGGATCCTTCTTCTTCAGGACCGCCGCAGAGCCCTCCGCCATTCCAGGTTTTCCTTCACTTAACATCTTGATCCTAACCGTGTGGATGCTGGCACCCGTACTGATTAGTGCACTAAGCTCCCAGCTCACACCCCTACTAAAAATATACACTAAACCCAATGCTAACACCAAACACTTTGAGAAAACTCAAAGCTCCCAAAGGTACCAAACCCATATTCAGTGACCTCAAAGCTCAACCTGCTACTTAACCCATAATCAGTGTCTCAAAGCTCAGCCCGGAACTAAACCCACAGTCAGAGGACTCAAAGCTCAACCTGTTACTAAACACGAATTCAGTGAACTCAAAGCTCAACCCAGTACTAATCCTACAGTCTGTGAGCTCAAGACTCAACCCCGTACAAAACCCACAGTCAGAGAGAACTCAAGGCTTGCCCTGGACAGGAGGCCTCCATTTCAACATCGGTTTATTGACGCGCCGAATGTATCCACGGAGAAAATCGTTTATTTTCCAGGACAGAGGTTTGTCAGAAAGGACTAAAAATCAGGGCTAAAAATGCTCTGTTGAGAAGTTTGACTAGACAGCCCTGGCTCGGCAAGTTTTGAGTTGGCTCCTGAAAAAACACTAAATCGCACTGCCACCTTTATGCTATTCTATTTTTTATTTACTGTTTTAATAACAGCAAACAACAGGGTTCTCGCAGTCCAAGCTTGCAAACAGCCTGCTGGTGCTTTACGTTACAGTACGCTGGGCCGGAATAACAGCTAATTAACTCGTAGCTGCGGGTCCTAGCCTTTTTATTTATTAAAACTCAGCCACGCTAGCTGAACCACACAGCCCTGTTACAAGCCATTAATATTAGCCACTTGAGAGCGCTTGGCGGTAACATGACAGCACATCCCTATCTTCGGTTTCCCTCGCCTGCTTTCTCTTTCCTTGCTCGTTTCTCACCGTCTAATTCGTCCCCAGCCCCGCCCCTGTGAGGAGTCGATGTCTGGCCACGTAGTGAAGCCCTAATCCCTGCGCCTCGATCCTGCCTATCGCTTTGATGTGTGTGCGTGTGTGTTTTCCTTCTACCTACTATTTCTTTTATTTCCCTTCGCCTTCTCCTTCAAATTTTCCCCTTGTGTTTGAAGAAAGTAAAAAAAAAAAATACCTGTTATTCTTTTTTACTTTTCATATTTTTTTCCAAAACATATTTTCATGTGTCTCTCTTTCCTTTGTTTCCCCCTTTTGTCTTTCTCCTATTATTTCTTCTTCTTTTTCTGTCTCTCTCTGTCCCTCCCCTTCATTTCCCCCTGTCTCTCTCTCTCTCTCTCTCTCTCTCTCTCTCTCTCTCTCTCTCTCTCTCTCTCTCTCTCTCTCTCTCTCTCTCTCTCTCTCTCTCTCTCTCTCTCTCTCTCCGTTCTCTCCATCTTCTCGTGCGATGTTCCGGCATCCCCTGGACATTGATGTCACCGGCCACCATTTTTCTCGCCCCCCCCCCCCCCCCCCCCCCCCCTTGCCCCCTTCCCCCCTCGACCAATCAACTCGTACGCATTCGTTTTGGGCCGTGGCTGTGGTGCATCCAGCCACTCAGGGCTGCTCATCGGTGTCGTACACTATGGCCTCCCTCCTCCTGTCCCTCTGGGCTGGACTCCTGCTGTCCTAGTGCCGCGGGGGCCTGGGTTAACGTCTTGGGTTGACAGTATATACAGAGAGGAGGAGGAAGAGGAGGAGGAGGAGGAAGAGGAGGAGGCACTGCTGCCTTGTCTCAGGCCCAACTGTCTTTTCTGGAGGCTGTTACAGCTGCTCAAACAGACTCTGTTCTAAAAGATGTGCACACCCCCACACACACAGACACATACACACATGCACACACTAACATGCTGTGCACTTGTGCACGTGTGCATGCAGACGCACACACACGTGCACCCAAGTACCCACGTTAACATGCATGCACACACGACAACGTACCCACAGAGACACACACACATACACACAATAACACGTATGCCTACACATCGTCGCACACACACACACACACACACACACACACACACACACACACACACATCATTCATGCACGCATGCTCCCAGAGACACTCACACAGATCACCACGCACACAAACACGTCCACACACATGAAACGTCTCATTCCACGGATGGACAAAAAGCAGCGGCAGAACTCTCCAGACACGACGTCTTAAAAACCAAAGGCAGCGGAATCTCCCGGGGCCACAACCCACCCATCCCCCGGGGCCACAACCCACCCATCCCCTGGGGCCACAACCCACCCATCCCCTGGGGCCACAACCCACCCATCCCCTGGGGCCACAACCCACCCATCCCCTGGGGCCACAACCCACCCATCCCCTGGGGCCACAACCCACCCATCTCCCGGAGCCGAAACCCACCCATCTCCCGGAGCCGAAACCCACCCATCCCCTTGGGCCACAACCCATCCATCCCCTGGGGCCACAACCTACTTATCTCCCAGGGGCCACAACCCACTCATCCTCCTCGCCCCGTGACGCGTAGACGCGGGGCGACTAGGAGTTGGCGCTAGACAACAGAACGGGAGCGACCGTCGTGTTCTACACTAGAGGGGCTTTGTGTTAGGTTTAGCGTCGAGATTTCCCCTGTCAGGCCCCCCCCTCCCACCCCCCCCCCACACCGCCCGCGGCCCCCCTCATGTCCCTGGACTTCACTCACAACAACACGACGACTCGCGTGGATTCTACTGTAAATATGTATAACATTAACCGGTGCTCGAGGGACGGACACTCTTAACCTGATTTCCCAGTTTTGTTTGATTTTGTTGTTCTGATTAATATTTAAGTGTGACGATGCTGTTTGAGAAACGTGAAAGGGGTGGGGGGGGGGGGGTGGGGGTTGATTGTGACGTTTGCAATCTATACATATAATGAATTCTTAAACCTACAATCCACTAATTTGTCGCACGGATGTGTTTGACCGATTCAAACAAAGAAAGGGTCATTCCCGACCGGAAACACCTATTGCTTCTGATAGTCCCCTGCCAAACTGAGCGAAACATCTCGACAGGGAATCAGTACGTGGCTACGTCAGGTGCTGCTGCGTATCGATCCGCTGTGATCCATTTATTTCCGGTCTCCGTCAGCGTGCGTAACAAAAATGGACTTGACAAGATAATTCGAGGTCGATAATTCTGGACTCAAAGTAGGATTATGAAACTAGTGCCGTCATCAGACGGACGGCAGCAGGAGTCCACTCCCTGTGTGTGGTGTAGCAGTAGTTTAAAGTTGTTATGAGCTATTCTGAGCTATTCTAAGGTGGCACTGGTTCACCAGTACTAGCACTGGTCCACCAGTCTTACCCCAGCTACATGTAAAACAGCAGTTAGTTTCTTCTTCGCCAGCGTTTTCCCCTCTGTCCATGCTCACTGAAACAGCGTTTTGGTTCCTGCTCCCCAGACCACTTTAAGTGGCCGCAACTCGTCCCGAGTATGACGCCATCGTTGACGCACACTTGGTGCGTTGTTAATTCGTTATTCTGAGGATGCCCATTAGCTGGAGCCTTGAGGATCAGGAAGTCTTCTCCGGCTGTTGTCCGAGACAACATTACATATCACACGTACAGAAATGATTTAACCAGCAGATTTCAATTACAATAAAACACACGACCACAACAACAACAACAAACGACCAAAAGCTGTTGAAAAGCACAACTATAAATAGCGTCCAGACAAAGCAACCACTGATTTAAAAACAGAAGACGATGAGCGATAGTACAAATCCGTTCCACCCGCCCACACAGCAACACCAGGGCTTCCAAACACTGGGCTCCACCGTAATGCAGATGGAAGGGTGGATCGGAGAGAGACGGGGGCTTTTATACATCTAGCTGGTGCTGTGTGGCCCAGTAGCCCTGATGCACTGGGACGTGGGCCAGCCCAGCTTCTGGGGAGACGCAGCACTGCTGACTTTATGGATTGTAGGTTCTTGGAACATAAACAAGTACATGTTTTTTTTCTGTGTTTTAATTTGCTGTGTCTATTTGTTAACTGCATCTGGTCCCCCGATGAGTCTTGTCGTGCAAAAGAGCTAAATTGATTTTTAATGGTGGAATTGATTCATATTTGATGTTATGACATCTGGCTGTCTTTCAAAACGGACGTCAAAACCCTTTCGGTTTGTGCTAAAACATATCACGAAATGTATTCACACAAAGTGTTCTAGTTTTGTTTTTGTAACATAGCCATACAATGCACACCTTTGGTCGTCTGGATTCTAATATCAAATAAATGGGGTTTTAATATAAGTGCCTGTTTTTATATTTTATTTTTTAATTTAGGATCTAACCCCAGTTCTATTAAAACTATAAACTCCACAATGGGATGTGAAATCTAAACCTGTGACACCCACCTCTTAAAACACATTGACAGCTACAGTGTTCTCCGCAGGTGAGTTAAATCCATCTTGACCCACCGTCACTAGACGTAGCCACACCCTCCAGTAGATCATAACAGAGATCCACAGACCTCTCCCTGACCCTCTGTAGAGACCCCCAACCCTAACGCTGGAGGTCATGTCACCGCGGCTTTGTCTCGACTCCCCAGCAGACGTGAGCGACGACTCCCTGATGAACCTGCCCATGGGGGTGATTGCCGGCATCCTGGTGGGGGTCTTCGTGCTGCTGCTGCTGGCCGTCGACATCACCTGCTTCTTCGTCAACAAGTGCGGCCTGATCATGTGCCTGTGCGGCAAGCCCGGCACCGGAACCAAGGGCCAGAACCTCGAGGAGGGGACGGCCGCCTTCATGTGAGTGTCCGCCCGCTGGGTGCTACTGGTCTGCCGCTCGTTTAGGACAGTGGTTCTCAAATGGCGGTACGCGTACCCCTAGTGGTAAATTGGAGTACTGCAGGGGGTACTCAGAAAATTGAAAGCTAACTATTAAAAACATATTCAACCTGAGCAACTTTAAATTCTGAAACCCAGACAATAGAAAGTCGAGAAAATGAACAGTGGTTGCCACGCCACCCTTTTAATGTTGACAGTGCAAAATAGAACGCATATGCATTTTTCTAACATTACATTTTATTTTTATTTCTGCCAAAAATGTTTTGTGCCGGTACCATGGTCACTCAGAGTTGTAGGTTTTGGAGAGACAGGTACATATTAAGACTGTTGGGTCTGTATAAATGTTGAGTCAAAGCGACTTGTGCAGTGAGTTCAGATACATGTCATCAAGTAGGGGGGCATGGTTGTGAGGGCCTCTTGGATATTGGGGGATCAAAACCAGTACCTTTCGTCTGGGGGACAGGACGACCTTGCCACGGCACTTAAAAAGTGCAAGGCCAACTAACGGATAAACTAAAGAGGAACACGAACAGATAGACATGTTTAAGTTACTTCAGGCTAGGAATCCAATACATGCCCCACAATGCATCCCTGGTAACGCACTGGTGACGGAGACGTCGATGGTTGACAGTTTTGGGGCGGTTTGTAGATGGAATGAGGCTGACGATGTGCAGAACGGGACACACACACATCACACGTCGCAACGCTGTCGTTGTTTACAGAAAGGACGAGTCGAAGGAGCCTATAGTGGAGGTGAGAACGGAGGATGAGTGCACAGCCAATCACAACGCCGGGGGCCCCACGGAACCCAACGAGACCACGCCCCTCACAGAGCCCGAGTGAGTATCGAGGTCTCGCCATACAACGGTGGTGGAACTGTTTGGTTTTGTTTGTGTTTTATCGCTGCTGCTGTATTGCACTCCACTTTTGAAGAATCGCTCCTGGTGTTGTTTGATAGTAATGGTATTTGAGCAATTTCCATTGTTTTACGCAATCTATAAATTCTGACCTTTCACGCGGCCGCCGTGTTGATTCTTCCGTGGAGTCCAATATAAAAGGCCCTTTTTTCCGTTGATTTGTGTCAAGGTAATGTTTTCGTTTTTATCTCCCTTGGGATGAATTATCGCTGTCTTCTACGTGTTTGCTCTCAGCGCTTCCGGACTTTGATTTCCTCATCGTACCGAGGTTGAAGCAATACCAGTTCAAGGCTTGAAAAGAAAAGAGGGCTTTTTTTGTTTCCGTTTAGCAAGCCCTCCCTCCCCCCCCCCCCCCCCCCCCACCCCCTGTTTGCTAGCTAGCTAGCTAGCCGCCGCAATCCATATGGGTGCTGCAGGAAAAGCGCTAGGAACTTTAGGAGGAGAACGGGACTGGTACTGTTCAACCCCCCACAAGTGGGTTTGTGCCTCGGAGGTCGTCCGCGGACCGCCCCAAACCACTTGCTGCTGCTGCTTTTGGGTCGCCTCGGCTTTGTGTCCTGCGTGTGAGGGGTGTGTGTATGGGCTGTGTGCCTCGTTCGATGTCCACTCACAGCATGAATCCTCGTTCTCCTTTCATTAATTTTACTACGTTTTTTTCTTTTCTCAGTAGCCTTCTCCGTCCGTTTTTTCGGGCTGCTCGTGTGTTCCTTTGTGTTCTGTTTGATGTTTGTGTGTGTCGTTGTCTCTATCTATTCAAACCCGGCCCCGCCCCCAACTTAACCCTTTGCATGCCCCTGAGCCACACCCCCCCCCCTCTCCCCTCTCGTGTCTCGGTCGCCCTGGTGTCTAGTCTGTGTGTCTCTGCTCTCTCTCTCCCCGCTTCTCTCAGACTGGCCGCCTGCATGGCCGCCCTGGCCCTGGACAGCCTCTCCTCCTCCGTAGCCGCCAACTCTGACACCGCCACCGCCACCTATGACCCCGCCCTGGACAGCCCCTCTAGCGAGACCACCACCCTCACCTGTAGCCTGTCCACTCCGGCCAACGACCCCTCGCCCACGCCCGTGCGCGCCCCGGCCCCCACCCCCGAGTCCCACACGGCCCCTCTCACCCCCCCGCAGCTCCTGTCCAACAGCGCCGTCGCCGCCAAAATGGTCCCGTTGATAGAGCAGAGAGCCGGCGAGCCCCCCCGCCCGGAGGAGGAGCAGGAGGTGGTGGAGGTGGGCGAGGAGGAGGTGAAGGAGGTGGAGGTGGTGGTGGAGGAGGAGAAGAAGAAGGAGGCGAGCCCCACCTCCCCGCCCCCGCCTCCCGCTCGTACACCCGACCCCAGCGGCTCCCCCAAACCGGCCACGCCCATCCCGCCCAAGCGCAGGAACTCTCCCAAGCTCGCCGCGCTGCATGCTAAGGGAGGCCTCCCCGTGTCCTCGCTGGCCACCGCCTCCCCCAGCCTGGACGCCCGGAGGCAGGCGCCCGGCCCCCCGGGGCCCCGCCCCCAGCCCGCCACCCCCGTAGCCGTGGAAACCCAGGCCCCGGTCCACGCCGCCTCCTCCGTCCCAGCGATGACCTCTGAACCCGGTAACCCGGGACGACCCCGCGGCGAAGACGACGCCCCCAGAAGCGCCGCCGCCGGGGATAAGCCGGCCGGTGGTGGCCCCGCCCTCCAAGGCGGCCCCGCCCTCCAAGACGCCCCCACTGCCTTCGAAGCCTTCCCCCAGAGCGGGGGCTTCCTCACCCCCACCCCCGCGGCGTCCTCCGCCCTCCCCGCCCAGGACCAGCCCCTCCACAACCACCTGGGGCCGGCCTTAGACCCCGCCTACGACCTGCTGAGCCCCGCCCCGCCGGGACCGCGCCCCGCCGCTCCGGTCTGGCTCACAGAGCTGCCCAACGGCGGGGGGGATACCCCCACCCTGCCCCCGCCAGACCTCATTAGCCTGGACAGCCCTCCCTCCTCCTCCCTGTCCCACCTGGCCAACGGAGACGGAGCCCGCCCGTCAGAGACTCTGAATAAGGCCGCGCTTCCTGCCAACGACCAGTATGGCGCCCTCTAGAGGTTATCTCTGTCTGTGTTTGGGTGTGTGTGTGTTTCCATGTGTGTGTGTCAGTCTGTGTTTGTGTGTGTGTGTTTGCCCATTCGTTGACCACCGCATCGTGCCATCGCCACCACAACCATCATTGAAAAGAAAAAAAATGATTGCTGTGATTTTTATTATTATGATGACGTCGACGATGATGATGACGTCGAATATGCATCGAGTCACATGACCGCCGGCGGCTTTGACTGAATGACGTTGTGCGTGTGCACGGCTGATGACCGCGGCGATGGCTCCCTCTCACTCGCTCTGCAGCACAACCTGTTCTGTGTGTGTGTGTGTGTGTGTGAGTGTGTGTGTGTGTGTGTGTGTGTGAGTGTGTGTGTGTGTGCGTGCGTCGACGCCAGGCAACCGGTTCAAAGCGTGTGCGGCTCACCAGAAACGGCGGCTCAATCCCGGGGCTAACTCCAGGGCTTTGCTGAGAGAAGATGAAAGGAGGTTGGGTATAGCGGAGACCTGTTTCCCAGGCTCCGCGGCGCAGAGGGGAGGGGGGGGGATGGAGGGTCTCTCCCCCGCCGCACCGGGGAGATCTATGCCTCGCCGTGACACGGGCACCGGCTAATGACGATGATATCATCGATGATGTCATCGGTGACGTTGATGTCGTCGATGATGTCACGATGGTGATGTCACGATGATGATGTCACGATGATGTCGAGATGTCACGATGAGGTCATCAAGATGTCACGATGATGATGTCACGACGATGTCATCGAGATGACACCATGACGATGTCGATGATGATGTCATGATGCTGTCACGATGATGTCGAGATGTCACCAAGATGTCACGATGATGATGTCATGATGATGTGACGATGAGGTCATGGAGATGACACCATGATGAAGTCACGATGATGATGTTATGATGATGTCATTGAGATGACACCATGATGTCGATGATGAGGTCACAATGTCATCGAGATTTTACCATGATGATGTCACGATGATGATGTCGATGATGATGTCACAATGATATCATCTAAGATGTCACCATGATGTCATCGAGATGACACTTTGATGTCACGATGACGATGATGTTGTGACATCAGCATCAATCACCACGGCCATTTCGTAGTGTCTTTGAGTGACGACCGCGCTTGGGTTTACCTCCACACACTTTCTCCGCCCACACCCCAGATGTTAATAGATATACATATATATATATAAGTAAACATAAACGATAACTCCTCCCCCTCCCTCATGTGCTAACGTGGTGAAGACTGAGACTGTGAAGCTAAACCAGTCGGCTCCCACTGTTGCGTGGCTCCACGACGGGTCAGGGGCTGGGGGGGTGTGGCTGCGGCCCACACCGGGCGGACTTAGCTAACGTGTTGCTGTGGTCCATGTGTCTCCCGTTCCAGGAAGCGGCTCTCCGAGGGGAAGCGCAGGCCGGGGGCGGCCGGCGCGTTAACGGAGATCACCGGCCAACACGACAGCCTCATAGCGACCAACGTCAGCAGCAGTAAAGCATGATGCGACGACCCAGGGACGCAACGTCATCCCAATCCCCCCCCCCCCCCACCCCAAACCCCAATCCCCAACCCCCGCCTCAACCCCCAACCCCCGCCTCTCTCCCCAAAAAAATAAAGAATAATGTATGTCTGCATCGGGGAGTCCGACAGAAGGAATAACGCTGCAGGAGATTTCCTTTCCTTTTTATTCCAGTGCCCTTAAACTGCTTATGCGTTCACTCCACACTTTCACTTGGTAGTTCTGTGCAAGAGCTACGGGGCCATTCCGCTCTATCTTCTTTAATCTTTGGTTCGGTCGCTGCTGGGCGGGTGGCAGGGATCGCTTTTATCTACATGTCACAAGAGATTTATTTTATTTTTTTATTGTTTTATTTATCCCGACGGGACACTTAAGAGATTACTCGGTTGGTCATTGTGGTGTGGTGCAAATGGTGAGTTAAACTTTTCAACTGTATCGCACTTCAAGTGCCGACCACACATATGAGTGGATTTTTCGTCTGGCATATCTATAAGAACATATACAAGAAAATATGAATTATATAGAAATTATTTTGTATTGCTTTCATGTTTTTCAAATCTGCAACTTAATATAATTAAATAATGTTAGAGGCTATTCTCGTTCAACTCTTTGGTTTTTGCATGTGGGACCTGCAAAGTTTTTTGTATTGTTTTTTCTTTTGCCAGGTTTATCCTTTTGAAATAATAACCTGTTTGTTCTGGCCAATGAAAAACCCCTGACTGCTCAAACCACACTAGTTAAACCAATAGCAAACCAGAACAGGAACATGTCAATAAAGAATTGGCTATAATCGACCCCTACAGCTCCCAAAGGGTGTCTCATATCTTCTGCCTGTTGTCCGATATCACTCCCTCCTAACTCTCACTGGAACACCTGCTTTAACACAGTTTCTCTACCCATGTTTACTTCTATCAAAATGGCTGCGACTGTCACTGTACATAGAACACACACAATGTTCTCCAAATGATGACGCGTCAATATTGATTGTCCTCAAAGAAAGGTTTGCGATATATTCCAGACTCCAGAAAAACGCTTTCCTAACCCTGGACCCCAGAAACGACCCCACACGGTGACGAGATCAACACACCCTTATTCCCTTCACACCAAACAGACCAAATGCCTAAACTCTGTAATTCCTCAACTATTTTAAAACCATTGTTTTTTGTAAACTAGGAAGATTTAATTTCCACTCCCCTGCCTGCAAGCTTGTGCTCTGTGACTGTGTATCGATAGATTGTCTCGTCATCAGTTTCTGTAAAAAAAAAAAACGAAATATAAAAATTATCTAACATAGCTTTGTCGTGACCGAGTGAGCCTATTCTTTTCATAGTGTATATCTATAGAAGTACAGAATATTGACTAATGTAGTCCTTATAACACATGTAGTGTATTAAAAACTGTTTATTCCGTCTCCAGTCACAGCACTATCTATTGCGAGCTATAGTGAAGGTGAAGATGTTGCGAGTCTTGGCATGAATTCAATCAGTTAATAACAGTTAATAACATGTTTACTCCAAAGGACCAAGGGTACGCGCACGTGTGTGTGGCCCCGCGGGCGTCGAACCAGCCCCTCATTGATTTCCTAGGTGTTACCTTTGGGCTTGTTCTGAATGACGCCATATTCCTCCCTGCCCTGAAATTGTTATTCTAGTGTTCTGTAAAATGTGGTCATTTATTTTATTTTTTTAAGAACTTTTATTTATTTTATTTTTTATTTTGTACAAAAAAAGTGATGTCTCTCGAAGGAGCAATGTGTGTCTGAAGTTCCGGCCCCACGGACACGCAGGAGGCGGGGCGGTTCACGTTGACGTTTCCTTGGCGACTTTTCTAAGAAGGCACTCGTACCTGTAAGCTGTGATGATCGTGGATGAATTAAGGAATGTTCTGTGGCATGTTGATATCAGTAGTTTAACGTCGACGCGTCGTGAGGCCTCTCAGCCTGAAGCCCTTTACGAGAACCGCCCTGTCGCCGCGTGTCTGGGGGCCTCCTTTTATTTCCATCGGGTCGAACTCAGAAGTGAGTGCTAACCCCTTATAAGAAAATAAAACATGGTTTCTCAATCACCTTTTTTGTCTGTTATTATTCTTCCATGGGGAGTATTTTATTTGTTTGTATTTCCTTAAAACAATCCATGCTTCAGTACGCATCATGCGCCACACGGTGGCGGTCGTCTGCTGTTGTTTTTGTTTGTGCCATGTCATGAGCTTGCGCCAGGCGCACACCACTGGATCACTGGAGTGGTTCCGCTGCAAAAAGGTCTCTTGATTGGTTAAAAAGAAAACCAGCGGCAAAAAAAACAATCTTGTAAATAAATGACACGATCCGGCCTGGATGTGTGTCCAGTAAGGTGAAGGTTTTGGGTCAGGTCTATTTATGCAACAGGGGGGTACTCTGATATCTCTGGCTGGGATCTTCCTGGAGAGCAGCGGACCGGACTGAGGGCCAACCTGTTTATCACTCTGTCCAGGTCCCTGTCCGTAAAACAAACGGACACAGACTCATGTTTAAACACACAAAGTGCTGCCAATAATACTGTGTCAACAGTATTATTGTTGACACAGTATTATTAACATTAACACACAGACACACATACACACACACTTTCAAGTGTAATGACATCCCAGCCCAAACCCATTTTCCTGACTCACACACAATGAGTCATGACAATGGGTTAAACATCAACAGTTACAGTTCAATTCAGATTGATCCGTCTATCGGTTAAATAATCAGCCTTAATTTTTTCTGCTCCGTGAATTCGCTTGCATGTTATTAGATTTATATATTGGGGGGGGGGGGGGGGGGGGGGGGTTGGCGAAGATAATCCACGTGTAGGAACAGGTTGCACGGCCTGTCCTGTAGATGTCTCTCTCTGCAGCGGGATGGAGACGCGGAGACGCGTGACGTCGCTGGGGTGATGATGATCCGCTCCCTCAGAGCAAGAGTGAGTTTGGAGCGGGCACTGTGAAATGCCTAACCATCATGTTGCCTGGATAATCACAAGAGGACGTCGGGATATCGAGGTAAGCGCAAGTCGTGTAGAGGGGGCGACCCCAATCCGCCCGGCGTATGTACGTGTGTGTATTTATTTAAGGTGTGTTAATGCAGGCGTTACGATCAAGATCAAGGAGGCTGTACTTTTTACAAATTTAGATTATTTTTGGAATACCTTAATTATCCTCATTTTGTGGCTCGGGTTTCATCGAGGACTGTTGATGTTTCAAATTAAAAGCCCCCTCCCTAAAAATACTCGGATAAGTTTCGAACGTCTTGTCGGGAGGATTTAAACTTTACTATTTCTTAGTCTTCGTGTAGAGGAATCCTCCCACGGTGGCTTTATAAGATAAGTTGGTCCACTCAATGAGAGACAATGGCACTAGACGTGCGCTCTATAACGATCCGCCGGTTTAGAGGCAGAGTGTGTGTATGTGTGTGTGTGTGTGTGTGTGTGTGTGTGTGTGTGTGTGTGTGTGTGTGTGTGTGTGTGTGTGTGTGTGTGTGTGTGTGTGTGTGTGTGTGTGTGTGTGTGTGTGTGTGTGTGTGTGTGTGGTGTGTGTGTGTGTGTGTGTGTGTGTGTGTGTGTCTGAGTGCACCTGATGCGCTCTGCTGTTGCTGCTAGTTGCTAGAGGATGCAGCGTGGCAGCATCACGGGTGAGTGGCCGAAAACATCACGTTTGCACGCGTTTGTTACATGCAGGCGTTGGGTTGCAAAGAAAGAGCAAATGCACGATTTGTTAGGTTTTATTTTTTTTGCATTGAATGGATAACCTTGGGATGGAGTCCCAAGGTACTACGTGGTGCACGTAGCCTATCGGGTACAGGCGTTTAACGTGACTTGTGCAGGTGGATTACTTTTCGAACTTATTTGGGCTGGTTTGACGTTATTATAGCGTGCACGCGTTGTCGTACTTCTAAGGTCATTCGTCCGTAATTAACGCGGTTATTTGTATTATTATTAGGATATTATTTCGAAAATCTATATTGTGCGCTACCTGTTGAGGCAAGGCACTGTGTGATCCAAAATGTTTTAGGCTAGAATAATTAATTTAGATCTTTTCCACTTTAATTTGGCAGTCGTATTAACATAAAGGTGACCCCGCGGAACGTTGGCTCGAGATGATTGCGTTATTATTCGTGTATTCACGTCATTTAGAATCACTTCGTGATGCAAGTGCGCGTTTCACCATATCGGAGTCATGCATGTCTTTAACAACTAGCCTATATTTAAATTTAATGTATTTTTTGACTTATGAATTTAAATAGGAAGTGAGTTAACACGAAGCAATTCCGATTTGACATTGAATATTAACTTGATCACGACTCAACCAGATGGATGTTTTTGTCCCATATCCCCCTCCCCTCCCCTACCACCTCCACCTCCCCTCCCACCCTCCACCTCCCTCACAACAACCCCCGTCCACCTCCCCCACCACCTCCACCCCCGCCCCCCGTCACCCCCAACTCCCTCCCTCCACTTCCCTCACCCCCACCTCCTCCTCCCCTTCCGCTCCACCTCCAGACTTCAGTAAGCGACTGTAGCCGCGCGGTTCGAGATCGACGGCGCCTGATGCGCGCGTGGACGACGACGACGGCGTCGAGGGTGCGAGTGGATCATTCGGCTCTGACCAATCATGGGCGTCCTTCAGCTGCACAACCCCACCCACCCCAGCGCCCTGCTGCAGCGCGCCAACCAAATGCGGCTGTCGGGCACGCTGTGCGACGTCATCATCACGGTGGACGGCCAGGAGTTCCCGGCGCACCGCACCGTGCTGGCGTGCACCAGCAAGATGTTTGAGATCCTGTTCCACCGCAGCAGCCTGCGCTACGCCCTCGACTTCCTGTCGCCCAAGACCTTCCAGCAGATCCTGGAGTACGCCTACACAGCCTCCATGCAGGCCAGCGCCGAGGACCTGGACGACCTGCTGTACGCCGCCGAGATCCTGGAGATAGAGTACCTGGAGGAGCAGTGCCTGAAGGTGCTGGAGACCATCCAGGCCGAGGACAGCCAGGAGGAGTCGGCGGGGGGCCGGATCAACCAGCACCTCGGGCCGGAGCTCGGTGGCGGAGGAGGTGGAGGAGGTGGAGGAGGCGGAGGCGGCGGAGGCGGCGGAGGAGTCGACCAGGGCAGCCGAGCGAGGCACTGGAGGCACGTGCTGATGTCCAAGAAGCATTCCATACAGGAGGGCGGGCGGGGCGGGGGCACCACCCCCACCGCGCTGCACCACCTGGCCCTCTACCACATGGCCGAGAGGGGCATGGCCGAGACGGACCCCCAGCACGAGGGCCCCGGCGCCGACCCCGCGGGGAAGGAGATCCGCATGGAGACGCTGAGCCCCCGAGGGCCCAGCCCCACCTCCATCCAGAACCCCTTCATGGACCCCGGAGCCCGGACCATCAAGTCGGAGAGCATGCAGGTGGACCACCCCGGCGGGACGGACCACCCCCCCAGGGACGAGGGCCCCGGGACCCCCCTGAGGGGCAGCGTGATCACCAGCGCCCGGGAGCTGCACACGGGGCAGGACGAGGCAGGGCACTCCCCGGACGGGTACCCGGGGGCGGCCGAGCGGCACCTGGCCTCGCTGTACTCCGGCCTGGCCGGCGGGCACGAGGCGGGGCCGGGGCCCGTGTCCGTGGCGGTGGCCCCGGGGCTGGGCATGCAGATGGACCCCCGGGCCTACGGCGGGCTCCTGCACCAGGGCCTGCTGCACCGCGAGCTGCTGAGCCGGCTGGGCCAGTTCGCGGCGGGGATGACGCGCGAGGGGCCGGCCCAGGGACAGCTGTGCTGCGGCGAGTGCGGGCTGCAGCTGCACAGCCGACAGGCGCTGGAGCAACACAGGTAAGGCCCCGCGCGCGGCGCAGTCTGAGACCGGACCCTCCGTCGGTCGGTCTGTCGGTCTGTCTGTCTGTCTGTCTGTCTGTCTGTCTGTCTGTCTGTCTGTCTGTCTGTCTGTCGGTCTGTCTGTCTGTCTGTCTGTCTGTCTGTCTGTCTGTCTGTCTGTCTGTCTGTCTGTCTGTCTGTCTGTCCGTCCGTCCGTCCGTCCGTCCGTCTGTCTGTCTGTCTGTCTGTCTGTCTGTCTGTCTGTCTGTCTGTCTGTCTGTCTGTCCTGTCTGTCCGGGACGAGTCGGGTGTTTAACTGTACCGCCGTAATCAGGACACGCTCGGAAAGGAGAACGCCGCGCCTCGATGCGCCTTTTCTCTGAATAAATAAAGGTTTTGATTTATTGATCAAGTGCACAAGAGGCCTTTCACCACACGCACACTCACGTACACACACGCACACACGCACCCACACGTACACCCACACGCACGCCAACCTACGTCTCACCATGTCAATAGAATACACACACACAGTTTACCAATAAAATAATCGATTTAAAATATATCAAATTGGGTAAAGGAGGGTAGTCAATAGATGGGTTTATTTTTAAAGAGTTCATTCGAGGTTTGCACAACTGGCCGAGTGTACAGAACTCTGTGTAATATAAGTGGTTGATTTGTTAACCATTAGCTTGTTCCAGCTGGGTCAGATCCTCTGTTGTTGTGCTTCCACTGCTAGGAAAGACAGTGAATGAATGCAATATGTGTCTCTACGTTACCAGGAACACCAACCAAACACAAACAGGTTTATAAGACCTGAGGTGGGCCAAGCAGTCGACCAGGGTACAATATTTCATGGATCTCTGTGGACATACTGCATGTTATTTTGTTTTCAATTAAAAAGTGCTCCTTTATTTGGATGATAAAGGGAGTTTTTTCAGTCAAAAATACCCTATTATCACTGTTAATACATATTTTTCAAAGGGTTCATCTCAATACAATGTTTTCATTCGATATTTATGTATGTGTTTTCATATTGCCTCATTCAGATTCAGATATCTTTTTCGGATTTATCAGATTTTTTTAAATAAGAATTAAAACGTTATCTCTCAGAAAAGAGACCGTCGGTTTTGTGTCTGGACCCCATTAAATATCTCATCTCGTTATTTAGCCTCCACTCAATACTCCGCCGTCTATCTCCACGGTGACGCCAACACACTCCAGCGACCGCTGCTGTGGGTTAAACCGGTTTAGAATAAATACCAGTGCTAAGGAAACCAGGATAATCCTGGTCCAGCCAGAGATAAACCAGGTGCGGGTCTCTGATCCAGGTCCCGGTCTCTGAGCCGGGGCCTGGCCCTGATTAAACCATAGAGGAGCTGTCCAGCCTCTGTCTCCCCCTTCTTCCCTCCCCTCCACCCTCCCCTCCACCCTGCCTCCACCCTGCCTCTGCGAGCCGCTGACATTTGAGGCCCTGTGTCACTGCGCAGTGGCTACAGCGGCCACAGAAAACACTGCATCCAGGGGGACATTCGGTGAGGCTAATTGCTCATTCATGGACACAGGCAGATGTCGAGGATGGGGTGAGGGGGGGAGGGGGGAGGGATGGCTGGACGGGGGAGAAGAAGACTCATTGGTGGGTGTTCAGAGGGCCAGAGTGGTAGAGTCACTGCAAGTCTCTAACCAGGTCGGCCATCTTTGTTGTCCAATTCTAGATTTTGTGGTCGTTGATGTTGTTTATGTTGTTGTGTGATTAGTGAGACGGACTATGCTGTTGTTGGAGAAGTTAAAATAACCTCTGTCTCGTGATGGAGTGTAAACTTGCGGCTGGATTCAATCAGCCTGGTAGCAAATTATTTAGCAATTTAACAAGCTGGGCTGTGAGGATTTGTGTGTCAACCTTCCATACCTAGTTGTCTTTTAATAATGGAGTTACAGCACAGAAATAGGACAACGGCCATGGTTTCATATCTGACAAAACATAACTGGCTATGTTACAAATCACAATTCACAAAGTTATAAAAAGCTTTTTGTGTCAATTTCGAAAAAGGATTCCGAATGCCTCAATGTTTTTTGACCTCGCCAACGCTGACACAAATACTGTTATTCTCGCTTCCTGGACTGAAACACTTGCCTCCCCTTTGCCGTATAAAGAACGGCCTTGCATTCTGTGTACTGTATTTGATGTGAGCTAATAGATATTGTAGCAGCCCTTGTTTTGACTGTGCAGTGTTGCTTCCCATAGAGTCATGTCAGGGAGCGAGTACTCTCTGTGTACTGTTTCAGGGGGGATTTAAGGATAACCGTCCAGATGCCTTGCACGCTTGGATGTGTTTGATATGATATGATGGGGTTTGCTGCCGGCAGCTCCGGCGTACTCTTTTTCCCTCTCTCTCTCTCTCTCTCTCTATTTCATAGGAGTTATGGAAAGAGATAGCGAGAGAGAGAGCATCTGTGTAGGTGTGTTTGTGTTTGTGCATGCGTGTGAATGTATGTGTGTGCGTGTGCGCGCCTTTTGGTTAGTAAAATATGTGTTTGCGTGTGTGTGCGTGTTTCTGTTTGTGCATATGCGTGTGTGCGCACATGTTTGTGTGCGTGTGTGTGTGTGGGTGTGTGTGTGCGCACGTGTGTGCGCACACACACACATCCAGCGCCGCACTGCTTGCGGGTGGAGGCCATGTGTATGTCTGCACTCCGGAATTAGCCAGCTCTCCCATTGTCTGTGTCCTGTCAGCATTCATGCGTTATGATTCACAACTCCGAGGGCCCTTTGCTCCTAATGATGACTCCGTCGGGGGCCGGGATGAGTCGGAGCCAAAACCCCACAAAACTAAAACCTTGTTATTCCGTACGTGACGACGATGGCTTTGACTCCCAGGACCTCCGAGAGGGGCCAAAGCACTAAAGTGTCACCCTAATTTGACTCTGTTGTCGGCAGGCCGCTACTGTACCCTCATGCGTGTGTCCTGTCCCCCTCTCGCCCCTCTCCAGGCGGCTCCACAGCAGTGATAAGGGCCACGGCTGTGAGTTCTGTGGCAAGCACTTCCAGGACAGCGTGCGGCTAAGGATGCACATGCTGTCTCACACAGGTAACGCATATCACCACGCCGTCACCCGCGACAACCGCCGTTCAGGTGTTTTAGGGGGAATTCTCTCGACGATGTGTGTGTGTGGGTGAGTGTATGTGGGTGTGTGTGTGTGTTTGTATACCTTTCTGTGTGTGTGTGTGAGTGTGTGTTGTGTGTGCGTCTGAGTGTGTGTGTGCGCGTGTGTGTGTGTGTGTGTGTGTCACGTACACTCGTCCCTCACACCAGAAAGGATCTGAAAAGAATGCAGAATGTCATCTGGTCCGATTACGTGAATCATCAGGAGTCCTTTCTCTCGCTTGGACTACTTAGGTCTACACACTGTAGTCTGCCTCTCTTTATCTCTCGTTTCCCTGTGTCCTCTCTCTCCCTCCCTCTGTCTGTCGGTCTCTCTCTGTCTCTCGCCCTCCCTCTGTCGAGACTCTCTCTCGGATGAGTCGTTCCCCTGTTTTTTTGTTCCCCCCCCCCCCCCCCCCCCCCCTCTTTTCTTTTTTCGGCGAACGTGGCGGCTCGCCAGCCCTGCCCCTTCTGAGTGATGACATCAAGCGTCCGCCGGCAGGCCTGGGTGTACTGCCAGTGTTCCGAAGCGTGTGTGATGTCCTCTCTCTCTCTCTCTCTCTCTCTCTCTCTCTCTCTCTCTCTCTCTCGCTCTCTCGCTCTCGCTCTCTCTCTCTCTCTCTCTCTCTCTCTCTCTCTCTCTCTCTCTCTATCTCTCTCTCTCTCTCCCACCTCTCTCTCGCTCTGTCTGTCTGTCTGTGTTTCTCTCCTGCTCTCTCTGTATGGCTGTAGGTCTGTCTCTCTCTCTCTCTCTCTCTCTCTCTCTCTCTCTCTCTCTCTCTCTCTCTCTCTCTCTCTCTCTCTCTCTCTCTCTCTCTCTCTCTCTCTCTCTCTCTCTCTCTCTCTCTCTCTCTCGCTCTCTCTCTCTCTCGCAGATGTGTGCTCAGGAACACACTGTACCCAAATGCAGACTTAATCAGACCTGACTGCTCTCCCAGCTACTTCATCCAAAATAGAGAAAGAGGCGGAGAGAGGGAGAGGGGGGAGAGAAGGGGAGAGAGGGGGGGGGAGAGGGGGTGGGGGCCATGGCTCTGAAAATGAAAGTAAACCAGAAGACAAGATAAACCCCCACCACCACTCACCACCACTTCGGCTGTATGAGGACAGACACAAAGCCAGGTGCGATTGACAGACAGATGGTGAGACGAGATACACAAACAGAGAGTCAAGCAGACAAGCACACAGATATTGAGACATACACTGAGACAAACAGGCAGGGAGACAGGTAGACAGACTGATAGATAGACAGACGGTAAGATAGACACACAGAAAGTCAGACAGACAGAGAGACCCTGAGACAGACAGTCAAACATAGAGACAGACAAGAGAGACAGACTGACCGACAGAGAGACAGTGAGACAGGCAGACAGGTAGCCAGACAGGCAGACAGACAGCCAGACAGATAGACACATAGACCGGCACAGACAGAAGACATCAAGCCAGACAGAAAGACATTGAGACAGACAGGCAGACAACGGTGGGACAGACACCACGTCAGACATTGAGACAGACGTGCAGGCAGGGAGACAGGCGGGCAGAGGTGGAGACAGACAGGCAGACAGGCAGCGGGGCTGCCTCCCTGTCTGGTGATGAAGTGATGAAGGGGCTCTGTGTGGCGGGGTACACGGTTCCCGAGGAGAGGGGGCTGGGGGATCTGAGGGGAGAGGGACCTCACCTGAGCCGCTTCCCTCGACTGTCTTTCCCGCTGTGATTCCCGCTCCGCCGACAACGGCACCGCCGCCGACGGAGAGAACGTCGTAACTCGAGAAACACAAGCCAGCGTTTGTCGTGCGCGCTTTTTTTCCTCGGTCACAGACACAGACAGACGTAAAACACTTTTATCCCCCTCCCACCCCCCCCCCCCCCCTCTTACCCTCACCCACCGCGCCACATTTTTGAAATGACATCTAAAATCACCTTCAGGCTTTTTTCCTATTTTTTTAAATGTTTTTTTCATGTGCGAGAATTCGCATTCACACACAAAAGTATACCCAGCCTCCCTCCCTCCCCTTCCCCCCTCTCTCCCCCTCTTCCCCGCCACACAGCATCCCATAATACTACATGTGGATCTTGTTTTTTTTTTCTGTTTTTTTTGTAGTCGCTGTGTTTCTCGGTAAAGCAGCTTCAGATCGGGGCGGTTGCTAAGGAGCTGGTGCTACATCGCTCTAATGGGCTGATTTGGTATTCAGCTCCACACTGGCTCTTATTTTGGTATGCCAGACAAAGTGTTTTGATGGAGGACGATTGCTGCCGCGTCTGGAGACAGTTTGATGGTTTATGGATGAGAGCACACTCCGTGCCTTTGACTGCACACGCACCCGCACGCACACACACCGACACGCACACGCAAACACACACCAAAAGACAATGCACTATGTTCTCTCTGCTTCTCTTCCCTTATCGCACAATCTCACCAAACACATCACGGCACACAACAGCCGACACATGCGACACACAAACACACACACACACGCGCACGCGCGCACACACTCGACGACACAACACCGTGACGGACAACAACGTCACACAGCGTGTGCGTCTGCAATGTGGCCATGGCGTTATTAAGTATAAGTGTAGGCTACTTTCGGTCTCGCCGAAACAAAAGGAGCCATTCCAAAATAAAAGCGCCCTTTGTTTTAGGTTATTTTCTCCTTACGCGATGGGGACTGTGTGGTTTTTTGTTGTTGTTGTCTTTTGGGTTTTTTTATTTTGGAAATTGAGGAAAATGGGCTCCTTTGTGTTCGTGTGGGAACCGTGGCATTGTCGTAGCAAGAGGTAGAGCGCGACTTGAAAGGGGACCACATTTAGGCTGCACAGCCCAGAGTTCCCAGAGCTTGTGGGTGTTTTAATGAGTCATTTTAACTTCATTTAAAGCCAGCTGAGCAGAAAATAGATCAGTGAATGAGCCCCGGGCCGGTATGGATCTGCAACCGATTTACATCTCGGCAAGAGCCAACCCACATCCAAACAGCTGTGTGTGTGTGTGTGCGTGTATGTGTGTGTGTAACCGTGTGCGTGAATGTGTGCGTGCGTGCGCGCGTACACATGCCTGTGTGCATTCATGCCTGCGTCTAAGTGAGTGTGAGTATTTGAGTGTTAGCGTGTGTGTGTGTGTGTTCGTGCTTGTACGTGTGAGTAGCCGTGCGTGTCCAGTCAGTCTCTGTCTAGTCGTCTGCTTGCGTCGTTGTGCCCCTTTCCTGCTCACCCCCCCCCCTTGTGCGTCCATGCCTGCTTGTCAATCAGGGCAGGTGTGAAACAACCAAACACAAATTGATAAAAACCACACACCCACTCGACGGCCTTCCATGCGTGGCTCAGAGAGCAGACAGGGCCCCTCTCAAGGTGGGTCTTGGGAGATGGAGTTCCGGGGCTTGGGAGTGAACGCGGGGCGGCTGACTGGAGAGTGTTTTTGGTGGATAAAGGGATGCGCCGCGGGCGGGAGGCGTCTGCTGTACAGAGAACACCCAGTCCTTCTGTGGCCTCTCAGGCACACAATCTGCTCAGTGTTCGGGGGCAGATAACAGGGGCCACGGCGGTAAATAAAACAGCCCTGCTAGCGGTAGCGCTGTAGCTCTGCGTTAGCGTAGCGACCGCCGCGGCGATGTCAGGTGCTTCGCCCTCCCCGGACCCGAAGCGGAGCCTCTGTAATGGCTTTCTTGTTGGACGCTCGCTGCTGTGTGTGAGTGTGTGTTGTTTGTGTTTGGGGTGTGTGTGTGTGTATGTTTGTGTTTGGGTTGTGTGTGTGTGTGTGTGTGTGTGTGTGTGTGTGTGTGTGTGTGTGTGTGTGTGTGTGTGTGTGTGTGTGCGTGTGTGTGTGTTTGTTTGTGGAGTGTGTGTGTGTGTGTTATTTTGTTTGTGGACTGTGTGTGTGTGTGTTTGTGTGTAGCAAAGTATATGTGTGAGTGTGTGTGTGGGTTTTGGTGGGGATATCTGAGAGATGTGTCAGTGTGTGTATATAGACGCTAGTTTCCCCACCTGCGTGTGTGTGTGTGTGTATGTATCTGTGGATGTGTTTCTTTTTAGAGTGTGTGTTTGTAGATGTGTGTGTGTGTGCGTATAGACGCTAGTTTCCCCACCTGCGTGTGTGTGTGTGTGTTGGGCTGCGGTTCTTGTCCAACACCTGAAAGCACTTGTTTGACTTGCAGAGCTGTTTAGAGACCTGTGAATGGAGCTGTTTTCCTCCTCCGTTCTCCTGTCTCGCTCAAGGTCCCCCCCTAATGGAGTCTGGCGGGGGCCCGCTCTGACGGACGGCCCCGGTGACAATGCCCGCTAATGGGCTCGTGTGACAACTGCAAATATGTGTCCTGGGGATGAATGAGGAGCCGGTGATGAGGAAATGTTTGTGTGCTCCTGCAGCCCCCGCCGAGGCGCTGGTGTGTGATCAGTGCGGAGCCACCTTCTCCTCCGAGGAGGCCCTTGAAGCCCACCGGCAGACACACACAGGTGAGCTGCTCACACACACACACACACACACACATGGATCTAGGCCTGCACATACATACCCGTTGGTATGCCTGCACATACCGACACACACACACCTGTATGCATGCACACACACACACTCACACACACACACACACACACACACACGCACACACACACACACACACACACACACACACACACACACACACACACACACACACACACACACACACACACACACATATGTATATGTATGCATGCACACACAGACACACACACCGATATGTATGCATGCAAACACACACAAACACACACACACACACACACATATATGCATGCACACACACACACACACACACACACACACACACACACACACACACACACACACATACAGACACACACACACACACACACACACACACACACACACACACACACACAGACACAGATATATATATGCTGATAATAACAAACACCGACACACACACACACACACATGGTACACACACATGCGAGCACTCCGGGCAAGGCGAACAAACGCGCAAAACATAAACACACACCGGCCACACCACCAAGCCAGCACATACACACACACACAGGCTTGTTGTGTTTACGTCGTGTGTGACTGGTTGGGTAATCCGTCCGAGCAGGGCACCAAAGCTGCTGGTCATGGTGACTCTATGGGAGCTATCTTTATCTATTCCTGTGATGATATTCGATCATTTAGCAGCCAAGCTGTGGAGGTGGGCCCCTCTCGGGTGTCACCCGCTAATACCTCCAGGCAGCATCAGGAGTTACTGCGTGGCAACTCCCCGCTCGCTGGACCCCGCCAGCTGACAGATGTATCGGCCTGACCTTCTCCCAGTGACTCAGCGCTTAGCCGCCGCGGCTAGCACGGCTACGATGATTGAGCAACAGGAAGTGAACCGGTTCCGTGGGGGAAAGTGTCAAGAAGGGTTAGGGATTTCAGGAGGTTTTTCGACCTTTAGGGATTGTGGACTCAAAGGGCGTACGCACAGAGATGTGTCTCTGTACCTGTGGGAATTCAATAAAGGAGAGAAATGTAAACCTGTTTTTTATACTCGATAGAAAGCAACAACCGAGGATTTCAATTGATATAAAGAACCAAGCTGAACTCCACCGCTTGTGTCTGACTGAATCCATTTTGCCGACATGGCTTCAAAGTGACCTATAAAATAAGCAATATTCAAAGTACGCTTCAAGTATACGTATAACATAATTGAACTCCCCTTCTGGGCTTCATAAAGTCCATCTCCTCTCTCCCTTCATATTAGTAACGGTAAGAGAGCGAGAGACAGAGTGAGCCTCTCCTCCTAATAACACTAGAGTGCTGCAGCT
Organism: Gadus morhua; assembly: GCF_902167405.1. Taxonomy (NCBI): domain Eukaryota; kingdom Metazoa; phylum Chordata; class Actinopteri; order Gadiformes; family Gadidae; genus Gadus; species Gadus morhua. The sequence continues at coordinate 13,269,070 of NC_044063.1, forward strand.
TTGCAGGGCCACTCCGGCACACTGGGGTTGGCTTAGCTCAGGGAGTAGAGCGGGTAGACTTGTAACCATAAGGTCGCTAGTTCGATCCCCGGCTCCTCCTAGCTGAGTGTCCCTGAGCAAGACGCCTCACCCTAACTGCTCCCGACGAGCTGGCTGCCTAGTTCGATCCCCGGCTCCTCCTAGTGACTCTGACTGCCATCGGCGTGTGAAAGTGTGTATTAATGGTTGTCAGTCGCTTTGGATAAAAGCATCTACTAAACGCCCTTAATGCCCTCGATGTAAATCTAAACGTAAAGCACACAGCGGTGCGACCAGACGCCCGCCAAGCTCTGCCCGGAGCAGGGCCGTCATGTCCTTGGCGGTGTCTGTCGCTACACCTTGCCTCCTACTGTCAGAGAAAGGTGATAAGCCTCCCGGGAACAGCGGGCATGTAACTGTAACTCCGGCTGGCACACACACCATGAATACTTGATGTCCGCAGACATCCAGGGGTGTCAGCGCTGCCCACGGTCCCGCACCCTCGCCGCGTCCTCGCTTTGTAAACAGTCAACGGCTCCGTTTCCGAGCCCGGGACGCGGGCGGCGGGAGGGTTACGGCAGGACATCACGGTCCCCGGCCGCATAACCCTGTCATAACGTCAGGGTTATGTGTGGGACGCACCGGACATTTTATATTCGATTTCTTTTACAGGCGTATTTTTAGTGTAGGGCAGGAGAATTCTGAAGCCTCCCCATGTGACACGCGTTATGTAATCAATCGTGCGAGCGGCCCCTGACCACAGGACTTTAAAGGGCCCCTGAAAGGGCTTCAGTGTGAAACCCCCTCCATAAAACCAGATAGAAAAAACAACATAATACTGTAACGGGCCGGGCGTGACTCCCGTTGCTCTCCCGATGGAGACGCAGGGACACAGGACACAGGACGCGTATGAGAGCAGGGTCTATCTTTAAACCCTACATAGTAAAGCGTGGGGCATTGTGTTGCCATGAGGCATAACCAGTGAGCCAAATGAATTTCCTCTTGGCAGATTAACACTTGTCAGACCCAGCAGCAGCAGCTGCACCAGGGCTACGGTCCACCTCCCCGTGGTGGGGGAGGGATGGAGGGGGGGGGGACACTATTTTAGAGAGAGAGAGAGAGAGAGAGAGAGAGAGAGGGAGAGAAAGACCTTTTCTCCTGGAATTTTGGCAGTGGTTATCTGCATCGGTTGTGTGTGTATGTGTGTGTTGGTGTGGAGGGGGGGGGGGGGGGGGGTAAGGGATGGGGGAGGCGGGGGGAGGGGGAGGCTAGAGGCTTACAGCGATTGCCTCTTTAGCCATTTTGATATGTCAGGGGTGAACGGCCCAGGGAGCTTGCGGAGCAGCGGATCAAAGAGAGGGTTGGGGGGGGGTGGGGGGGGGGTAGCTCGACCGAGGGGGGCAAGAGGAGCTCAGTTGGTATTCGGTGGGTGCGAGTGTAGCGGGGGTGGGGTTGCCAGGACCCGACATGAAAACAAGATCATGTGCTGCTGTTTACCCCTCCGCTCTCCGGCTCCGTCACGGTGTCTCTGGCGCGACCTACTTGTCTGCTCTCCGAAAAATAAATAAATACAAACGTTGAAAGAATAGATGCAGTCTGTGAACCGGCCCTTATAAAACCAGCGCCGCTCGTTTTCGGAGGACGCAGCCTCGGCCCAGCCTTCGTGGAAGCACGATCGCCGTGATTTAATTGTTTTTTTTCTGAGGACAAACCTGGTGCCTACAGAACTGTTGTTCCATCATCTCATGCGTTAGAAACGGACAGTGTGTGCGTTAGAAGGCAGGCCTCGGGGCCATCGGGGCCACAGCCACAAGTGGAGGAGTGGGGGAGGGTCCGGAGAGGGGGGGGGGGGGGGGGGGGGCTGTTTGTTTGTGTGTTTGCTCAGAGCAGCGGCAGAGTGCTTCCCTCTCTTCCCTCTCAGGGTTTATAAAAGTGACAACCCCCCCTGGCTCCACACACACACACACACTGACACCCCGTTAAGACCGGCATTAGGTTCCGGTCCTGTCGTCCACGGCCTCACTGTTTCTCATTACATCTACGTCGTCTCTTACGCACATGTTGAATAGAACCGCGTTCCGTACGGTCGAACTGTATTCTCCCTGGTGGTCTCCACTGTCTCCTACTGTCTTATGAGGACCTCTGTTGTCCTGTTCTGTTGCGTTGTGTTCACAGTGTGCAGAGTGAGTCTCCAGGAAACCAAGGACTCTCCGTCCAGTAGAACATTAGCTGGGCTCCTCTCTGGTGACATCTGCTGTCTTCTACTGTCTTATGAGGACCTTAGTAGACCCTAACCTGGCTCCTCCTTGGTGACCT